>NC_065444.1:25001737-25308403 GCF_917563875.1 Diabrotica virgifera virgifera | reverse complement strand
TGTACACATATATAAGCAGTGGGGTTCCTACGGTCTCCTCCGCATCTTACATTTCGCTCGCCATCGTTTTCTATCCACCCATTCGTTTTCTTTAATAGCTCTATCTACTATAGACTGTTCTATGCCGTTCTTCCATGTTTCTGTAGGCCTTCCTCTTCTTCTATTTATGGGTATGTAATTTAATGCTCTTTTTGGCCATCTTTCCTCTGACATCCTCATAACATGACCATAACATAGTAATTTCTTTGTTTCTATATGGTCAACCGTGGAATATACACTATTTGTCCGTCGTCTTATTTTCTCATTTGGTACGTGTTCTAATCTAGATACCCTGCATGCTCTACGTAAGTAATCCATCTCCGCTACTTCTATATTTTTTCTTTCCTTTCCTGTGAGTTGCCAACACTCCAACGCTCCATAAGTTAAAATAGGTTCCACAATTGTTCTGTAGATTGTTAATTTTGTGTCCCGATTCACCTTGTTAGACCATAGTAGACCATTTAAAATACGAGTTGCTTTCCTTCCTTGATGTATCCTATGCTGTATGTCTCTTTTTGTAGTTCCGTCTTCTGATATTATGCTTCCTAAATATCTATATTCCTTACATTTTCTTATACTTCTTAACTCTAGTTCCGGATCTTCGGTTTCCTCTCCTATTCTCAAATATTCCGTTTTCTCCATGTTCATACATAGTTCCCATTTTTCATATTCGATCTGTAACTTTCTTAGCATATAATCCATATCATGTTCATCGTTGGCCAGAATTACTTGGTCATCAGCAACAAACAAAGTTGTTAAGCAGTTTTCTTCAATCATTATTCCCAGCAACTGTTTCCCTCCATTGCTCCAAAGCTTTCTGGATGTATATTTTAAATAGTGTTGGCGATACGCAGCACCCTTGCCTTAACCCTTTTGTAACAGGGAATGGTTTCGACATAGATTTTCCCTGTCTAATACAGCTTTTCGGGTTTTGATACATATTTTGAATTGCTCGCACAATGCATACCGCACTTCACTTACGCATATCGTCGTCAAAATTTCAAAGAGTTTCTTTAAAGGTACCGTGTCGTAGGATTTTTCCAGATCAATAAATGGTAGGTGAGTAGACAGATTCCTTGCTTTTCTTTTCTCTGTTACTTGTTGGATCACGAATATGTTATCTGCGCACGATCAACTGCACTTGGATCCGAAGAAATGTGTAGGAATTTTGAATGTCCAGATGGCACTCAAAAGTTTGTAAAAGTGCTTTGAAACTCACCATTGTAACCCTAATTTTTAAAAATTACTCCCAGATCCCCCGTTACCCCTCCCCAAAAAAGTTTATGGCCCCTCCCGAAAATCTGTCCTGGATCCGCCCTTGATGTATAGTTCATATAATTAGCTACAACCTGTAAAAGTTTCAAATTTCTTCATTGTAAAAAACAAGAGAATTTAAGCTTTTTCCATTAAAATCGTTTTTTTTTATTTAAACAATAATTAATAAACATAACAAAATATTTTTACTGACTATTCGTGTAATGTTCCCGTGAATGCATATGTCTGCAAATTTTCATTCATTTGAATTGAAGAAAAGGCAGTCAAATTAACGTCTAAAGATTTGACACAAACGATTGAACTAAAGAAAATCGTTTAAAAAGCGTTTAAAAAAGAATTACACTAAAACAAATTTACGCTGGCTGGGTAGGTAGCACCTAGATGTATATAGATTGTGTGGCCCTGGAAAGTACACAGAAGCTAACCCAAAGTCTCATTAACAAGATTATAGTTTGATATCTTTGACTATTTCACTAGACTGTTTTTAACTGATAAAACGTCATAGCAACGCATCGTTTCCTACTCAGCGACAAAATTATGACATATCTGTCACGAAAGTGTCTGGTAATAACAAATAAATAAAGATTATATTTCGTTGATATGGTGCATTAATTGTCTCGTGAAATAGTCTTGTCGAATATCATTCGAGAGAAAATTATTTACCGGCAAAATTTTCTCCTGGTTTCATTCAAGTTCGTTGCCTTTTGGTAATTTTCACTTATGAAATTTTGACAAAATCACTCGACTGACGTCTCGTGATTTAAGTCAAAATTTAATTCGCGAAAATTGCCAGGCAACAAACTTTCATACCAGTCGAAAATATTGCCGGCAAAATTTTCTCTCTTGTGATATTATATACGAGAAAAATACCTTTTCTTCAAACGAAACTCCTTAGAACACCTTATATTAAGGAAATGTTTTTTATTTTATTTTTTTGGCTTGGAGTATAGTCTCAATCAACAGTAAACATATGTATTAAAGAATTTGTCAATTGGTGAAACATGGTTATTATAATAATATTACAATTTTTTAAGTTATTTCATCACTTCAAATGCAACTTACTTAAACAAAACTTTTGTTCCCATCTCTCTATCTTTAACTATAAAATTACGTTACACATCTTCTTGCCATTGTAGAAAATAGGTTGCAAAAATATTGAAGATTGTAAAATGGTATTAATGAATTTAGACAGTGTAACAACTGGAGTGTTATAAAACTAACCACTGTTCTCATAGGAACATTTGGATTATGAATCTTTGGTAAACCATATAGTCTTGATATTTGAGGATTTGACAAAATGAAGGTTTTTTCTTTCATCTTATGTAATAGAAGAAAATCTTTATGATTAGATAAGGTATTTAGCTTTTAGGTTGGTAACTGATTTATTTAAAGGACTTCTATCTAAAACGTCAAAGTTGTTATTTCTTAAAAATCATTCAGTTTTTTGAATATAATCACTATGATGCATGATATTTGTCTAATCAAATGTAGTTGTTTAAAACATTTGATTTTAATGTTATTAACATTATTATTAAATTTGATAAGATCTTTTTGTAAAGAAAGGAAACAATTACTTTAGTTAGTTTTAGAAATGTTGTCTAAAGGTAAACTTTCTATAACTGTGTCAATGTCAACTGAAAATTCTTCAACCGTTTTATTGTTGAATGGTACTAAAGTAGAGAATTTTATTCCGTTGGACAAAAAATCAAGTTCTCTATTAGAAAAGGAGCAATTTGATCAGTTGACTGTACGTTTGTGAAATCTAAACTTAAAGGTACCCATCAATCTATTAGTGTCTTGAGTATTACTGTTATGATTATTTTTCTTATTTAACAAATTGTGTAATTTACTGTTTAATGTATTGAATTTAGAATGTTTAATGTACTCTAAATTATCTAAATGATTGGCCATGGAATACAATGTTATCATAAAGTATTTTAAGTTGAACATTAATCTTATCTAATTGAGCATGATGTTTACATAGTTCATTTTGAATAAATTTCCTTTTTGTTTGTGACTTAAAGTTTAAAGTAGCAGTGAAAGGTACCTTACATTTTGCAAAAGTTGGTGTTACTTTGAATTTGATGCATTTGTGAATGAACCAGATGTCGATGTTCAACAATTCTCTCTTCTTTGACAGTCCAAGGTATTTATGAAAGTCAACTACCATACTGTAGATAATGAATTGGAAAAGACTGTAAGACGTACATACTTCTAAGTAGGTCAAAAGGCAAACAAGTGTATGTTCCAAAAAAATTTATAGTACATACCTATGTGAAAAAGTTTTATTATCAGCTAAGTACTTTCAACGCATAACGTGCCATCATCAGAGCTTCCTAAAAGGACATTTAAGATAAGATTTTTTATAAAAAGAAAGATTGAAAAACTTACGTCCTCTTATAAAACCTTCATAGAAGAGCAATTGCTGAATGACACAATAAAAAACGTAGATTCTGAGAAAAAGCCAGATATCGGGTATAACAACCCCTTAAAATGAGTAAATTCACATCTAATTTCTTTTTATTTTAAGAAGACAACATGGCTGAGTCAAACCATTTTGAGCCCACGTGAAGAGCTGAGGAGGACTGTCATTCATTAAAATCATAAAGAAGGAACCACAAATCTAAATAACCTTGAGATTAATATCTTTGATAATAATTCTTCAAATGACAATCCTTTACAAAAAATCTTGTATTGGTTTAGATATGTGGATGATGTGTTAGCTATTATAGATGGAAATTCCTCATTCCTCAGATGCAGAAAATATTCTAGTTTCGCTCAATAATTTACATCGAGCCATAACATTCACTTTAGAAACAGAGTCTAACAATTCTATTAATTTTCTAGACCTAACATTGACTAGAATAGAGAAGAAATTAAGTTTTTCAGTCTTTAGAAAACCAACTCAGACTGACCATACTATCTCTAGATCTTCTAATCATCCTATTCAACAGAAGATTGTCTTATTTTTATTGCTATATCCATCGTTTACTTAGCTTACCATTATCAGTCACAAATTTCAATTCTGAATTAGATATTATCAAACAACTTGCATATAATAACGGTTACACCCCTACTTTGGTTGATAATATACTCAACAAACTAAGGAATAAAAGGAACATATCTCTAGCTAATAATGCGGCACCGGACAATTCCAATTCAGCAGTTATGTATAGATCTATATCATACATAGGTTATCCTTCAGACAATATAGCTAAAATCTTAAATAACATTCCTAACTTAAAACTTTCATTAACATGTAAATATAACATCAAGTCTATTTTTTCTCATACTAAAGACAAAATTAAAAAAACTTCAAAAAGTCGCATTTATAAATTGTCATGTGGTGGCTGCCCTGTGACCTACGTGGGTAGAACGATGCGACCTTTGGATACACGTATCAAAGAACATCGGTCAAAGATCGATAAATCTAGCTTTGGTCATCATTTGCATGCATCGAAACATAGCTTTAGTCCCCAAAGAGATAGTAGGATCCTACATAGCATACCTAATATTAACCATACCAAAATGAATCTACTAGAAGATTCAATTAAATTGTAAATTTGATCTTATCTTTAAGAAATTTCTTCAGTATACCCAACAATTTATGAAAGTTTTTTGAACATTACTTTTTAGGTATTCTTGAGTTTTCTTTCATTGATTATATATCTGTAAACAAGTAAAATATTTGAGGTTTGTCTAAATTAATTAATAAGGTTGTTAATTTATAAAATAACAGTTTTCGAAATCTGAACTTGTCAAATGAGATTTCTCCTAGGTTTGATTTCATCTAACTTCTTCCACACTTGGTCAAACTATAACAGTTTTATTTTTAAAAGAATTTTGATAACTTATATACACGTTAACATTTCACTTCAATATTAATAATAGTAATTTTTTGAAAATTTAACTTTAAAATTTAGAATCTTAACTTAAAATCCATTTAACCTATACATGGCTTTTGAGTCATTTTCAATTTTAATTAATTTTTAAATATTATTTACGAATATAGAGGTCGCATAAGATTGTGGTTCCTTCTTTATAATTTTAATGAATGGCAGTCCTCCTCAGCTGTTCACGTGGGCTCAAAATGGTTTGACTCAGCCATGTTGTCTTTTTAAAATAAAAAAGAAATTAGATGTGAATTTATTCCTTTTAAGGGGTTGTTATACCCGATATCTGTGGCTTTTGCCAGAATCTATGTCTTTTTATTGTGTCGTTTAGCAATTGATCTTCTATGAAGGTTTTATTAGAGGACGTAAGTTTTAGAGAACTATTAATTTTTTTGAGAACATACACTTGTTTGCCGTTTTGTGTGACCTACTTAGAAGTGTGTACAAGTCTTACAGTATTTTCCAATTGATTGTTTATTTTGCGAAATATCGCGGGATTTGTGTTTAAATTACTTCTCACCCCTCTCCGTGAGGGGGTCATGTTTGGTATCATTCGATAGATTTTTGGAAAATATTGAACACGTATTTTTTAGTTTTTCGATCTAACGTTCATTTCGCGAATTATTCGCTTTCTTTTGTGAAACTTTTAACTCGACCATTTCCTTACGCTCAAATCAGATTTCTGAAATTTACACTCTTTTGCATGTACTCAGCTTACCTTATCTTAATCTGACAATTTGGAGTATTTTTAAGGATAGATTTTTTTTCGGGCCGCCCTTAACGAACTCCCCTTTGTTAAGAGCCAATATATGGTAGAGGTACATCTGCAGGGCACCAGGTTTCTCCCCATATGATAATCTGACGCACTCGAGTAACTGCAAAAATCCCCACTTGGGCTCCCCTACCATTAAATAAATAAAATAAAAATAATGTAGATAGGCACTTTGAAGTTTTCTACGCATACAATAGCCGGTATCACTTGACTAAACAAATGTATGCTCATATGCTACATTAGACATATTTTATTTGCTACCGCTATTATTTCATTTAACATACCTCGTAGATTACCATCTAATCGACCAACAGCATCAAAACAAAGCAAATATAAACACTATCATAATTAAAATCGAAATTAATAATAGAAGCAACTGAAGCGGTAGCTAGAAGAGATGTAAAAAGGTATTGAAGCACCTTCTAATAAAAATTAAATGCAATTAATCATGTGTTATCTGAACCATTATTACAGCAGAATGTAATAAAAGCAACGCTTTAAGTTTTGTTTTGTAGATAGTGCCAAGAAAAAAAAATTAATCGATTCAAGATATGGGAATCGTTATTTCTTATTTAATCGATCTAACGTGATACAATATATTGTTATATTTCTATTTGATATGAAAATTAAATTTTGATAATTATAAACAAAATTCAATTTAATATAAAATAATTTCAATTTTCTCAACCACGGGCATATAAATTTAAAACAACCTGTATACAACAAATTGTTATATGTAATTTTAAGAAGTGATTAGAATAAGCGTACGAAACTCGGAACAATGTGCTTAGATAAACAAAGTGAATGACGCGTACCATTATCGTTCTTCTCGGAAGGTCGATCATTAGCCTATGCTAAATAAAACTCAGTGAAATAGATGATAGTTCATTATCGTTTTTCGCGGAAGGTTTCGATCATTAGCCTATGCTAAATAAGACTCATTTGAAAGAGAGAATAGGTCATTAAAATTTGTAAATAGTTAGAAAGTATTTTAGAATGGGAATTAAATATTTTCTTTTGAAATCCATTAAGCATATTTAGAAAGATTAAAAATTGGTTTTGAGGAATATTACGAATGAGAGTTGGTGGTGGAAGATTGATTTGTGAATCTGGAAGGGATATTTAGAAAGTAGGGGAATGGATGACAAAGTGAGAGCAGAATGTTTTGAGCTGTCGAGAAGTGAAGTCCAGTAGTAGACGGTAGTGTACGGAGAGTGAGAAAGCCGGTGTAGTTCCGTGAGTGTGGAGTATCTATCGTGGAACGAGAGGTAGGCCAGGTTGAGAGTAAAAGAACCTCCTTGAGCCAAGAGTTCCCGGTAGCTGATAGCAGTTTCGAAAAAGGAAGAACACAGCATCACGACAAAAGCAGGAACGAGAGCTATTCGAGCTAGTTTTTCAAAGGAGAACATCACTGGAAGCCAGGACGAGGTTTGATCGCAGCCAAGGATAGCAGGAAAGGGTCTTGTGTGAGGACATTTTCAGTTCACCAGGAAAAGGTCAGTCTCATTTGTTTGGACATGAATGTATGGGTTTTCGTATTAAATTCCACATAAAAAATTGAATAACATAATCAATAATATCAGAAAAGCTTCATCAAACTTAAATAGAGTTGTTCCTAATAACTCCTAATAGTTAAATGTTAATAAAAACTTTCAATTGAAAACCAAAAGGAAATAAGATTCCCATTTGTAAATGTTATGTTTAAGAATAATAAGAAATAGCAAATATTAAGCATTGATTGCCTTTTAAATAAAATAAAAAATATTTTGATTATAATTGTAACCCATATGTGTATTTTTTTTACTCTTTTCTTTTCTATCCCGATTAGGAACCATTAAGAAATATTTAGAAGCCACGGAAGTAAGTAATTAATTTATAATTCGCCCTGAGACTGAAAACATATTGATATGTGATCTGGTTAATTAATTAGATTAGTATTAATACATTGATTAAATTAAGTAACATATAAGAATATTATCTCATATCAATAATAAAGATCACATCAATATTTTATGTATTTTTCTGAGAATGGAAATAAAGTTAAAGAACTCACAGGTGGACTTATATTCTAAAATCCGAATATAGGTCGACCTGTACCCATCTGCTTGACGGATGAAACATTTTTTTTTAGTAAATTTCATACATCGACAAATATTTCTAGCATGGGTTGCCTATCAAAATCGTGTCATGGCTATAAGGTGGGGCCGAAGGAGTTGAAATCAATATTCCAAACACATTCTTTTTGAAAGTATTGTAGAATTATTTTATTTTTAAATTAAATGGGCATATTCAGTACAGTTCATAGATTATTCAAGAAAAAATTCAAGGAAAAATACTGAAAAATAAGCCAACGGTGGCAAATTTTTAAAAGACACCTCAAAATATAATGAATTTTCCGGTGGAAATCAGAACTCATCATTGGATCATGGTAACCAAAAAATTCAAAAAGATTTTATTAGCCTATGAGTTTCTCGAAGTAACGTTGTCGAGTTTTTTTAGTTTTATCTAATTTTGACTTTTTGATATCACTCAGAAGTCAAAACCACGGTTCCTAGACATTACTACGGTTGCCTTGATTGACTAACCAATGAACATTAAGGGTGCGATTACGTCACGAGAGTGTACTGTCATTTGAATCGTAATATGATTTTTATCTAATCCTGAGGAAACTTTTCAGCCCTGTAACTTATTAAAATAAACATTATATAAGTTTTCTGGGACTTTCGGCCCTCGGTAATAATGTAGTCTTTCATTCTGAGTTTAAATTTTTCAAAAATATTTATTAGTTTTCTCAGGATTCGAAAAAAATTAATACAATTAAAACACTTTGAGAATTTTGACATGCGTCAAAGTTTTGCATTAACTCAATGTAAAATTCTAAACTGTTGAATTCCAGCTTCGCTAATTATTTTACATCAAAAGACATTAGAAACTATTTGTAGAGGATTGAAATCTGTATTGAAGACAACTGTTAAAATTGGTCTACGTAATTAAACATATTCCAAAATTTTGTAAAAATGTAATACATTTTAGTTTTCAGCCCAAACTTAGGCCACACACAATGCAATAATGTTCACATTTTTGAACTGTCAATATTTTTATTTTATCATCTATTGTTTAAAAACAATACAGTTGATAAGATACCCTCAGTTGCGGAGAAAGTATTAATAATAAAGATTTTTTATCCAGTCAATGGTGTGAGCACTGTCAGTTAAGTAGTAACGTGTGCGCTAACTTTTACACGCATACCTATTGTGGCAAATGTATCATATTTTTCAAAATTTTGGAATGCATTTAAATCGTAGAACAATTTTAACTTTTGATTTTAATACAGATTTTAATTCTCTACAAGTATTCTCTCATGACTTTTGATGTAAAATAATTAGGGAAGCAGGAATTCAACAATTTAGAATTTTACATTGAGTTTCCTATGCCTATGGGCCTTTTTACGATTCACCACCCGGTATAAGATAAAATGTTTACTATTTGTCTTATTATTTCATAATAACACAAATAATACACATATATACATAATAACACACATTCAATGATCGAAAAATATTTAAAAATATGCGAATGTGTACTCTTGTGACGTAAAGCAAAAATATAAGTCTCCCCACCACCGTCGGTCAAGGCAACCGTAATAAAGTCTAATAACCGTGAGTCAAAACAACGAATTTTTTTTTGCAAACGTAGATACGTTTCACTTTATGTTTTGACTTAATTTGTTTGAAAATTAATCGTGACGCATGGGCAAAGTTAAAATGGAACAACTATACTTAACTTTCATGTATCGCCCTAAAATCTTGCTATGTCTTTTTTATAATAAATAACTATTAATACAAATACAAATTAACATAAAAGTAGATTTTCGAATCAAAACATTTCGACAATGTTTGATAGATTAATAATACATAAATACAAGTTTCATAATTTATAGTCCCTGGTAACTGGTTGGTTAGCACCTTCTTTCCTGTTGATACTCTAACAATCCACCTGCACATTCGATGCAGTTACTTGCCAATTAAATTTGAGTAATCAAATAAAACAAAAGAAGTCGCGGCAAATCTTCAGTCGCCATTTTATCTCGAATATGAAGCGGGGCTGCCGACGCTGACCTGCCAGGGTAGCCAACAAAATAAAATAAATATCTGCCACTTTGATTTACAATCCGTTTCTTGTATCGAGAACGTATAAGTGCTTTCGTTATTTATGGGTCCGTTTTGTATTTTTGCGTCACAAATTAAAAGGGTTGTATTACATGAGTAGTTTTTTCTGCACTGTTTGTATGCAGAGGCGCACCTGTAGAAACTGAGAAGCCTTTATTAGAATACACAGGAAATTCATAGATATTGGATTTGTTTTTGATTAATGCCATAATAGGGAACTTGCACATTTTTTTTATTACATAATAATGTTCAGATTTGTATAAAAATGAGATTTCCAAAATTTCACTCTTCAAAAACTGATAATAACTTAGAATATCATAACAACATAATACCATAACATAAATCAGTGGTTCCCAACCAGTGGTACGCGTACCACTGGTGGTACGCGGGAAGATTTCAGGTGGTACGCGTCACGTGCGTGGAACAAGCGATTACGCTGGGACTCTGTCTGTGAAAGTTCGAGCGCAGTTGTTGTGCTTCCATATGAAGCTATGAAGAAGTTTTTGGTGAATCCTGGGACTTCAAAGGATGATGTTAAAAAACCGAAACTGCAGGCCAATCGGAAATACCACTAAAGCTACTAGTGAAGTCTGGCACAGAAAATAGTGACAATCCTATTGCTCAATGCGTTGCTTGTTTCGAAACGCTTTCGAACCAATGCATGAAGCCTTCTATGCTGATACGTTACCAACACACAAAGCACTCTGATGTGGTTGGTAAGCTGATCGATTTTTTTAAAGAGAATCTACCTTTTTTAAGAAAGAAAATAAATTCATGTCTAGCTTTAAAAGAAATTTAAAAAGTACCATTGCCAAACAATATAGTGAAAAGGCGAATTAGTGATACGTCTTCCAATATTGAAGAACAGCCTTGTTTAAAACTTCAGCAATGCAAATATTTTGCACTTCAAGTAGACGAACGCACCGATATAACAAACATAGCACAGCTACTCGAATTTGTACAACTTGATTTTTATGAAGAAGTTATAGAAGATGTTTTGTTCTGCAAACTACTTCAATCAAACTTGCTTCTGAATGCCGAAGTACACATTGTGTCATACACCGAAAAGAATTAGAATTATAAATAATTAGTAGACATATTTCTAAAAAAATTATGATTGGGGAGAGCTTCTTTCCATTTCATACCCCCTCCCCCTACCGGTGTTTGGTGGTACGCTAATAATATCATAATAGGTTGGGAACCCCTAATAATATCATAATAACTTAGAAGTACAAATTTAAAGTCTTCTGCATTTTAAAATAGTTCAAATGACCCGTGACGTCACATAGTTTTACTAGATTGTTATGTTTATGGATATATTTAGTTATGTTGTTCTTCGCTTTCTTTAGTTTATTGGTCCCCACCTACTTGGGTATTTGGCCAGTTCGTCGTCGCGGAATAAGGGGAAAATATTTATATTTTAGTGACATTTATCGTATGTCATTGTAATAATATATACAGTCGGAAAAATGAAAAAATACCCATGAACGATCACATCAATCACTTATTTTGTATTGGCTGTCTTTTTCTATAAATAACAAACGTTTGTTATAGAAAAAGATTGATGTACCCGTTTGTTGAGATTGGAGTTTCATACAGTTTTTGAAGGAAATGAGAGAAGGTTTACTATGGAAAATAGAACCATTTTGTAAAAGTATAAGTTTTCTATGAATAGTTCAAACGATCAAAAACACTTGTAATGTCACATAACTGTATTTTCTACTGACGTTTATAATGTTTAATTTAAAATTATATACAATTTTGTTTACTTTGTTTTTGCAGAATATAAAGATATAAAACCCAATGACGTCACGACCCGTTTTGGGCTGGTTGGTATAATTTGAATTTTTAATCGTCTTTAGGGGCCAATCGAAAGACAAACAAAACTTTGTTTTCTTTGGTACATGTTTTAAATGATGTTCTATTGTGACTTATAGATAACATTTTTTTCCAATTTAAAATTTTATGCAAGTTCCCTATTTCATTAGTTTATTCCATAGATCATATTAACCCCCTAATTAATCTAATACATTTCTTATTCGTCTTAGGGCCGGTTGTTCGAATCGCGTCTATTTAATTTTTGCGTTGACCGCACTGTCTTAGTGCGATGAGTAAAATCACTAGTATAATTAATATAACAACGTACCTACTTCCCTGATTTAGGGCCGGTTGTTCGAACGCTAATCAACAATGATCATTATCAAATATTTAATTACTGTCACCAACTGTCAATGTCAACTTTTATTGGGTTGCTGAAAACATAATTGATTATAATTATGAGATTAGTTAATCAATTAACATAACAATTCTTAACATAATTGATTAAGTTATTTCATAATTGTAATCAATAATTATGATTTCAGCAACCCAATCAAAGTTGACATTGACAGTTGGTGACAGTAATTAAATATTTGATAATGATCATTGTTGATTAGCGTTCGAACAACCGGCCCTAAATCAGGGAAGTACGTTGTTATATTAATTTATACTAGTGATTTTACTCATCGTACTACGACAGTGCGGTCAACGCAAAAATTAAATAGACGCGAAGATAGCTACAGTTTTTAGTCACGTCAATCTAAAGGAGTTTTTTATATAGTATTTTTACTACAAAAGCGATATTACGTAGGTCAAAATTTTTGACGTAAGAGAACTGTCAAAACATTAGAATGTGACTTTTCATTATTACCATTTTTATAATTAACATGGCAATAATGAAAAGTCACATTCTAATGTTTTGACAGTTCTCTTACGTCAAAAATTTTGACCTACGTAATATCGCTTTTGTAGTAAAAATACTATAACTGTATATGAAAATAATATTGCTGTTTTTAATATTTTCTTTATAAGTTCATCAATTTTCTCACCTTTGAAACCTTACTTGAATTTCTACAAATGTTTCAAAATCGAACTTAGCTAAATAGGTTTAGTTATTCTGAAGCTGTTATAAAAAAGATATAAAAAATAATAAGGACGTTTGTTTAACATCATTTAATGTTTACATATCGACAAAGGTCCCGGAAAGACTGCATGACTTGTCGCATTAGCCTTTTATAAGATTAGATATTACAACATAATTTCTTAAGAATTTAGTAAAATATTAGCTTAATAATTATTATTAAGCCCAAAAAAAGCTGATTCGATCATCCGTGTAATACATAATGATTTTTCAGTTTGTATATTATTGTTCTATTGCTATTACCGTATATTGGCCCTTTTTCTCCAAACCAACAATACAAATAATATTCCAATAACACCTTCGCCTGAAGGCGGCAACAAGAACTAGAGGTCGCGGGTCTAGGCCGCGGCCCCCCTGCTAGGCGAGTGTGTTTCGGCGAACATCGATGCCTGGGGGGGCGCCATTACCTCCACGGGGGGCTCACAAACTCTGAGATCCACCACGCCCCGTCTCGGCTCTTTCTATATACCCTCTTTGAGCACGTTTTTGTTTATACCGTCAACGGTGTTGTTAGTATTTTGTTTTTATTTGTATTTTAAATGTCCTCACAATTCAGGCGAGGATATTTATGTCTTTCTTCAATAAAATACATAATTAGAATCAAAATTTGACTCAAAGACAATATCCTCAACATTGAACCCAAAAAAATGTTGTTTCATAAAACCTACATTTAAAGGTTGTTGTATTTCAAAAGATAACTAGGAGATAAATTATTTTAAACCCGTTATTGAAAGTAATTAACAGAAATTAAAAATTTAAAAGGGAAATCTCCCTAGTTGACTGTATACCATATTTATAAAAACTTTAGATTGAAATAAAAACTTGCGAATGTAAAATGATAGGTATTATAATAATTTTTTGAAGTTATACTTCTTTACGATCGAGAGTGAAATTTTATAATGCCGGACGCATGCGCACACAGACAGTATGTATTTCGTTGCTAATCTTTCAAGATATGTATGTATCAGCCCTGTCAGCGCAAATAAGTCATATTATATCATATTATATCATTTTATATTATAAAAGGATATATTAGTGTTCTTAGTAAATGCATTATTTATTATAATTTTTGTGTCTTTGGATTTGTCTTCATCGGGAACAAGATATTTTATAATAAAAGTAAGTATATTTAAAGTATTTTTGTATACATCACTTGGTCTATTAAATTTGTCAGTATGTATTAGAAATCTTGTAACCTGGCAAAGCAAAAGGAATATAGCTCAGTGGTAAAGCGTGTGACCGGAGATCAAGAGGTCCCGGGTTCAAATCCCGGACGATTCATATTCTTTTTTTTTATATATATTTTTGGTATCGTTTTAATAAATATTTTTTAAAAGTGGTAGGTAAAGAAAGTTAGTTTAATATTTAAATAAAATACAAATAACATGTTAAGTATATTAATTTCGTTGAAATCATAATAATAGAGGTAGGTATAACTTCTTACGTGCGTACAAAGTACACACACATTCTTTTTTATTAATTTTTTTTTAAATTATCCAAATGGTTTTATAAAATTCATCAAAACGTTTTCGGTCCTATTAGACCATCATCAGTGAGAACATAGAAATAAGTAATACCACTTTAAAATTGAGGCAAATAAGGGTGACATTTTGACGGTTAAAAAATTAAACAGTAACAGTGTAGTAACTTGCTCCTAAGCATTAGTAGATGAAACTAGCCACATAATTGAGTCAAAAGGCCTTTAAATTACATGAATACAGTATTATAATTAATTATTTTAATGTCCGACTGGTATATTATTTGACAAATAATGACATGATTTCGAAGTCAGTTAAGTATGATATAATGCCCTAGGGCATTAAATTTAAATAACTAGTTAAATACTGCCAAGTTGACAAATAACAACCTAAGTAAAACTATGGTTACCACAATTACGTTACGAATATTGCTGCTAAATGTACTTATTTAAAAAGTAATTAATTCAAAAATTCATTCAAATTTTTTGCATATAAAGAATAATTTAGTCGGAGATTAAACGTTGAAGGCACCACGGGTATTATAGATAATAATGCTTTCGGTCAACGTATATCCCTCGGGCCAAAGACCCTCGGTATATACACCATTGACCTCAAGCGTTATTATCCTTATAATTATCCTTGGTACTTTAATAACTACAATGACACTAAGTCGATGTTTAAAGATTACATACATAAATGTTAAGGGGATATACACATCCCTGTCCGAAAATCAGGTATCACTATGATGAGAGGTGTCGACCAACTGATCAAATCAAGTAGTGACAGTCTGCCTTCAAGATAGAAAAAAGGACCTTCTTGAAGTTCCTGTCACTTGTCACTCGGAAGTAAATTTCACTATGTACTTCATTTGATCAGTTGGTCGTCACCTCTCACCATAGTGGTACCTTATTTTCGGGCAGAGATGTGTATATCCTCTTAACAATATGTAATCTTTAAACATCGACTTAGTGTCATTATATTAGTTAATTATAATACTGCAATCTTGTAATTTGAAAGTCTTTGACACTATTATGTGGCTAGTTTCATCTACTAATGCTTAAACATAAGTTACCACATGCTTAATTTTAACCGTCAAGATTTCACCCTTTCGCTTCAATTCAAGTGATATTTCTAGGTTATCACTGATGATGGCCTCAAATGATAAGGAAGACATGATTAAAACAGAAAACAAACAACAGTAGAAAAGAAAGTAGAAAGGAAAAAAAAGAAATACTGCCCAAATATTTGATGACTGCCGAAAAAAAACAATGACATTAGTAATAAAAAAAAGGCCATGGGCAACAAAGACTTTCACGTCATAGAACAGAATCGACCCAAGCTGGGTTCTAGAGAATTACATAGAGTAATCTCCTCGAATAATGGACATTTATTTTAGAAATAACTCTGTTCCAACACAAAAAAATAACGAAGCCCATATGATACATATATCATTTTTTTATACTATAGAATAGAATAGAATAGAAATATGCTTTATTGTCATGAAAAATTTAACAATTTTATAGACAAAGCTTACAAGAATCATAAATAAGAACAATAACAAATAACAAATACAATTTACTAAAATGATATAAATCGTCTACATAAATAAAAATAATGAAGATAAACAAAAAAAACAGTAACAATCTATTGCAAAATTTAAAAAAAAAATTGCAAATTGCATAATCTACCTTAAGAAATTTAATAAGTTAAGTTAAGCTGCTGCATATGACACTCAAATATAGATTAAGATTATACTTATAAATAAGAATACTGTACTTTCTTAGTTATTGGTTAAGAAACTCTGCTGTTGAATAATATGGTCTTTCAGATAAATAGGCTTTAGTCATTTTACGGAAATTTGTAAAGTTTTTTTGCAGAATATAATATAGATTTCTTTACTAACTCACTGGACGGGATCGGTAAATAGATGTCAAAGGTAGAATTTCTGGTGGAATAGTCATGTCTAGGTCTTGCTGGAAAGACATGTAGATGTTTACGAATTAAGCAAACAGTTTCTAAAATATATAAAGAAGGTAGTGTTAGAATCCTGTGATCTTTGAAGTAGCTTCTGCAATGTGTTGTTCTTCTGAGGCCAAACAGATATCTTATTGCTCTTTTTTGTAATTTAAAAGTAACATCAGATTGGGCAGCCGTATCAGAACCCCAAAAAGAGAGACCATATTACCATATCGAAGATGTGACTCGAACAAAGAAAAATATGTTATTTTGGAAGAGGCTAAATTCATTTCCTTTGAAACAGATCTTATTGCAAAGCAAGCTGAGGATAGTTTCTTGCTTAACACATCAATATGAAGGGACCATTTCAGATTGCTATCTAAAAAAATACCAAGAAACTTTACAGAATCAACGATACTGATCTGGCTGTTATGAAGAGGTAAGGGTTGAAGAGCTCCTTTATAGGACAATGCTACTGTTTTATCTACATTAAAAGAGAGTAAATTTGAATCGGACCAAGATTTTATTGTAAGTAGATCAGAAGTTATAGTAGCATGAAGAGTTGCGATATTTGAGTTACTCCAAGTGATACTGGTATCATCAGCAAAAAGAAAAACTTTTCCATCGATTTTTAAGCTATTGATGTCATTAGTAAAGATAAGGAAAAGTAGAGGACCCAATACTGAACCTTGTGGTACCCCACATACAACATTTTTGAGACTAGAGTCTGTATCATTTGCTCTAACCAGTTGTTTCCTATTATCCAAGTAAGATTGAAACCAGTTCGAAGAAATACCTCGAATTCCGTAGAAATCTAGTTTTTTTATCAAAATGTCGTGATTCACACAATCAAAAGCTTTGGCATAATCACAAAAAACATTGGCAGTGTGCAGATTATTGTTTAATGCTTGATAAACCTCATGTAGTACAGAAAACATGGCATCTGTGGTACATTTATTATTTAAAAAGCCGAACTGATTTTGTGATAAAATATTGTTATCAACGAGAAAGGACATAAGTCGGGCTTTTATGAGTCTCTCAATAATTTTGGAGAGTACCGGTAGTAATGCAATAGGTCTATAATTGCAGGCATTTGATTTTTCACCACCCTTATGAAGAGGAATAATGATGGCCGTCTTTAGGCACTCTGGAAATTTACCTTTCTCAAAAGAATCATTAATTAGAGAGATGAGGACTCCCAACACACTGTCTGGGAGATTTGAGAAATTTTTTATGGATAGTCCATCGGTACTACAGGAAGATTTGCTTTTGATATTATTGATTGTCTGAATCAGTTCAGATTTATCAACCGGTCTTATAAAGAATGAATTCGAGACCTTTCCTGAATTAGGGAGATAGGAAATGGGATCTTGTTGTGACACAATAGTTGATGTTATATTTTTACTCACATTAACAAAGTATTCATTTAGATTTTCTGGGTCTGGAAGGGAAAATGTTTGAGCTGTGTGAGTTTTATTACGAAGATCGTTTATTATGGACCAAGTTTCTTTTGCAACACTTTTAGAGCTTCTCAGACGATTTTGATAGTACAATTTTTTAGCTGATTTTATAAGTTTTAAATAGATTGTCATGTACTTGGTGATATATTCAGTAACAGAGGCGTTGGTAGTAAATTTCTTGATGTACAGTAGTGAACGCATATTTTTGGCTGATATGCGGACACCTTTGGTAGTCCAGGGTTTGTGATGTTTTGGCTTAATTGTGATTAAAGGAAATGCTTAATTGAAGATACAGACAAGCTTATTCAAAAAGTCACTGAAATTATTATCGACGTTCATAGAAGGAAAGGGCCACTCAGAGGTTAAGCATAAATTTTGGAATTTACGAAAATTCCGAGCGGAAAAAATCCTGCCTAAACGTCGAGTTTTCGAAGAGTGCTTGCTAAAGATGATAAACTTCGTATAAACCGCTTCATGATCAGATCCACTATCATTTACTTCCTTGTATATTAGAGTATATCAAAATGTATATATAGTTTTATGTTACATATAGCTAATGTCTCATTAAACACTGTGCACTCTATTCTATTTTTTTTTAAATCGGTCATAAAAACCTAGAGTTCATAAATAATTTTACCTGTGTTACTTATATTGGCGTGTATTATTATTTCAAAGCAAGAATTACTTACTTTTAAAAAAATGGTGAATGCGCTGTTATTGATGCGCTTTCTGTAATTCCGTGATGAAATGAAACTAATAGATTAATAATACTAGTTCGCGAAAAGGATATTGAGTAGTAATCAGCAAAGACTTTCGATATTTTTCCATTATTAAGAAATACACTCAGTATTCAGTATCCACTTTCCAAGAGCCCAGTGTAATATTACTAAAATATCTCAGAAACTCCTTTGCACATTTGCAACAGTTCACAAACCCAACAACGCTCTAAATTTCGCGCCAATGTGTTTTAAATGCATTAAGTTTTTTCGAACCCTGACAAAACTAATAAAAATTTTTGAAAAATTTAAAATTAAAAATCACACTAAATTTTCTCTTTTTTTCCACCAAATTTTCGAAAATATTAATTTTTTTTTCAGGAGTCAAAAAAATGAATGCATTTAAAACACATTGATATGAAATTTTGGGTTTCTACTCTCAATAGGTTGTGTAAATTTATTTATTCTCTTTAATCTAGCTTGTCATAGGTCTGGATCCTGCGTATGAAAAAAAAGTTGATTAATAGCAAGCTGAAAATTTGTTAATAGCTTAAGGGTGTCTAGTCGGACAAACTTTGATATATGGGAACACTGGAACAGGGGAAGTTTTAATTGTGGAACAGATTAAAAATTTGGAACGGTCAGACCACGAAAACGGCACATGTATTTTGTCCGACAGAACAGACTTAAACTCTCCGAACAGAGATTAAACTCTCACGCAAAAATCAGACTGCTATTTATCACCAAATGGGAGTTTTAATGAGTGGAACATGTAGAATATGTCAAATGACAGAAATTATGACAGGTGATAAATAGCAGTCTGATTTTTGCATGACAGTTTAATCTCTTTTCGGAGAATTTAAGTCTGTTCTGTCGGACAAAATAAATGTGCCGTTTTCGTGGTCTGACCGTTCCAAATGTTTAACCCGTTCCACAATTAAAACTGCCCCTGTTCCAGTGTTCCCATATATCAAAGTTTATCCGACTAGACACCCTTAAGCTATTAACAAATTTTCAGCTTGCTATTAATCAACTTTTTTTATACGCGGGATCCAGACCTATCAGTGCACGTGAAAATTCATTTAATTTAATGAACATAATTATTGTAGGGGAGCAAAGTATGCAAAATGTGCAGTCACTCGAGCGCTTTGGGACCTATTGGGTTGTGAAGAGTAGGTCCTAAAAAGTTAAGTAGTTTTCCATTTAAGTGGGGACTTTCCATTTTGTAATTTAATTTTCCATTTCCAACAATCGTTTTTTTTTATTATAGCGCCATCTATCCATAATTCAAAAAAATGTCTCGAATAAAAGTTATGGGGGCTCCCATTGTGGCTCCCACCTCCGTGGGGGGTCTTGTTTGGTGCCATTCGATAGATTTTCCAAAAAATATTGAACAACTGTATTTTTCGTTCTGATGTTCATTTCGCGAAATATCGCGGGATTCATATTTAAAATATTAAATTTACCCCCACCCCTCTCCGTGAAGTCGTATTTGGTAATAATTCGATAGATTTTTGAAAAATATTGAGTACGTTTTTTTAGTTTTTCGATCTGTCATATATTTCGCGAAATATTCGCTTTTCCTTGTGAATCTTTGGGATTCACCCATTTCCATACGCCCCGCCCAAGTCGTCAGATTTTTGAAATACACACTGATTTGCATGTACTTAACTTACCTTATCTTAATCTGACGATTTCGAGTTTTTCTAAGGATACATTTTTTTTCGGCCCCCCCTTAACGAACTCCCCTGCATTAAGAGCCAATATATGGTACAGGTACATTTTCAGGTTACAAGGTTTCTCCCCCATGTAATAATCTGACGCGCTCGAGTACCTGCAAAAATCCACCGCTTGGGCTCCCCTACCACCACAAATTGAAAGTAAACGGAGACAAAATTTTCTAAATTTTATGGGTGAGCCCGTTTTCTTTGACGCTCAGTTTATTTTAAATTTATTTTATTTTTCACAATATCTATTTATTTTCCACACTAGGCTATTTATTTATTTCGTGTGGATTTTACTGGTTTTCATATGTAAAAAACTAGAAAAGTCATCCCGATATGTGCCAGTTCCACTTTTTAGCGATAGACGGTTTGGTTAGTCGTCATGACTACGACGAAGCGTTGGTTGCCTCGGTTACTGCGAAACGATAAAATATCCAAATCAACGACGACGACGCCTAGCGTCGATCGGCCTATTCACACGATCCGCGAAGAATTATTTGTTCACTCATCGCCACATTACTCATAATAATATAATAAGCAATTAAATTCATATAAATAAGTATTCAATCTAGACCAATCATCAGCGGTAAAAAACTTACAGTTTACTGTAAAACCGTGGAATTTTGAGAATCAACACCGATTTTAATGAAAATTTGGGCACTCTGTTGGCACTCTTCTTTAAAATCTACTCTATGCCGAACTGCGCTTTTGCCCTGGGGTGAAAACAATCCCATCGAGGGGATGAAAATTTTTTAATGAAAATAACTATGGAAATCGATAGAGTGACCAATTCTGGGTAGATTTTGATATATAATTTTTTTTGCAAAATTGACACTTTCCAAGTAATTTGCGATTGAAACTATGCATTTTTCATTGAAAACATTTACGTTTGATAACCGTTTTTCATGAATAATTAAAAAAAATTTAATTTTATAGAAAAAATCATTAAGAACAAAATTGCGGCTAAGAAAAAAAACAAAGAAATTCGCGTCAGAAATATCTAGGTAAAACCAATAACGACTGAGACATTGCTCTTTGTTTTTAAAGGATAATTATTTTCGAAGAACCTCGAAATGGAGAACCTTCAACCTCAAATAACTCGAATGTGGTGCATTTTATTATTTATACCTTTTATTATTTATATGTGTTTCGTTTATTTGACGGGATTAGATGCTAAGCGGTACAAGTGACAAAATATTGTAAACTGAGTTAATTGCACAAAATAATACTAGATAGTATTAAAAATTTAGTGGGAAAGAAATACAGGTGAATTAAATTACTGGTGGCGACATATCGCAGATTCTAGTTTGACTACTTACGAAATATTTAAAAACGATTTTGTGGTAAACAGGTATAACTACACTTGTATCCGTTTGCTTGTAAGGTATTGGATATTATTTTTGGTGAATCGTTTACCATCTTTGCAAATCAAGCCCTTAAAAAATTATTCAAAATAAGAGAAATAATAACACAAAATGTACCAAGTAATTTTTTATAATGAAAAACGTTTAATTTTTACGTAATTTTTCGTTTATTTTACTTTAAGAAATTCGTAACATAGAAGATTCGTTAAGTGGCAAAGAGAAACAAGTGCAAAATTTGAAGCAGAGGGGTACAAGTGCGAACGTTTTTTGAAAATTTCAAATATTTTGAATGAAAATAAATACTAACTTTACAAAAGCTTTTACAGTTAGGTAAATAAAATGTATAAAATTAATTCAAAATAAGTCTATAAGTAATTAATTCGGCGTAGATTTTACTATGTAAATTAAACTTTGACTTCGTTTTTCTCAACTAAACCATTTTATCACTTGTACCCCTTAGCATCTAATCCCCTCATTTGTATTCCTTTTGCTTGGCTTTGAATAGCTACCTGGAATATCTGCACTACGTAGATATTGGATAGGAGATAAATATAACACAGAAGATAAAAAATACACTAAAAATGGGTAGTTTCCTAGGTTGGCTGTATACCATATAGTTAAAAAACTCTAACAAGAAGTAAAAACCACTTCTATGTAATAGGTATATTTATTAAAAATTCTTAACAATCCCAATGGATTGAATAAAATATGTCCAATTCAGAACGTTTTCGGACCTATCAGTGCATCATCAGTGAATTCAAATACTTGCTAAATAGCCCCAGACGGAACCAAACAATGGTTGAAATTATAATTCAATCTACATTATGTTGAAGTAATATTGATCAGGCTAAACGCCGATGTTAAAAGATATAACCTAGTAACCAAGTGACTTGGTAGTCAATGTTGGCCTAAGATGGTTGAATAAGTTTCTTGACAGAGTTTCACCATGTTCCCGTAGGTTATATCTTTTAACATCGGCGTTTAGACTGATCAATATTACTTCAACATAATGTAGATTGAACTATAATTTCAACCATTGTTTGGTTCCGTCTGGGGCCATTTAGCAAGTATTTGAATTCACTGATGATGAACTGATAGGTCCGAAAACGTTCTGAATTGGATATATTTTATTCAATCCATTGGGATTTTTAAAAATTTTTAATAAATATACCTATTACATAGAAGTGGATTTTACTTCATGTTAGAGTTTTTTTATAAAAAATACAGACCTGGCTGGCATTTGTTATTTGCATTTCTTGAATTGACAGTGTGTTCAAAGGCTCATAGTCTATCAATATGCTTGTAAAGTCTACTATGTTCCAACCTAAAAACATTCATAAACAGACTTGTGTCTTTAGAATCAGTCCACACGAAATCAAATTGACCATGTATAGTTGTTGATGCTAGACATGGAAGTAACCTTCTAGAAGATTCCAGAAATGTCTTCGCTGCGAAGAATTGCAAATTAGAATACCTGGATTATCAGAATTCAACAACGCTATGATATACTATTTAGAGCAGAAGCAAATAAAGTAAAAATATTTACGTTAGTCGCCAACATCCATAGCAGATAAGCATTTTAAGAACAAGAATCACTGTGTTAACTTTACTCTTTCCATACCAAAACATATATTAACAATCCCTCTCCTACACCTATAAAAACTTACAATTATAAAATCACAACAAATAGCTACAGCTACATCAACACCCTGTAGGGACCGCTGTGCATGCATGATAAAATCCTTCCTCTTTAAACTACTCTCACTCAGACCGCGCGTTCAAACAAATTATAACAAAACTGTCCCATTCGCGTCCCAAGAGAACGTACAAGAATGGCTGCCAGGACTCCAGTATCGAAATCCCGAAGGACTGCTACATCTTTAATTGTATGTACACGCGACAAAGGACAAAAAGGGCTTAGCCTGCCCTTCTTTTTGTGTATACGAACGTGCAGGATTAAGGGGGATCTTGGCAGGGACTCAGGAAGATCTGCTAGGGAGATTTTGAGATTCTGATATAGGTTTTGGTTTTAGTTTTTGTTCCCTTTTCTTTCGGGAACTCCAAAGAAGAAGTAATTAATTTTGTGTCATTTAGATTTGAAGTTAAAGTAAGAAAATCGACGATGCATAAGAAAAACTTTTATATATTACCAAAGAAATCTTTTGAAAAAGGCATTCTAAAAATCTTCTTTTTATTAACTTCAGTTATAATTATTAACCTTTCAAAATTTAAGATATTATCTAATTTTAGTGTTTTTATCTCCATAATATTCAGTTTTTAGTTGCAGTCAGTGATTAGGGGCAGTATAAAAACTACATACAGTGCGTCCGTGAGCTTAATGCATAAATTCATTATTAGCTAAATAAACATTATTATTAGAAATTCCCGAAACAGGTCGATTTTTAAAATTACGATTTTTTTGGCATATTTATCATACTAGTGACGTCATTTATCTAGGCGTGATGACCTATCCGATGATTTTTTAAATGAGAATAGGAGCCATGTGATAGCTCATTTAAAAAGGTATTCAATTCCCTATTTAGTAATATAAATATTAACATAATTATTTATACAGGATGTCCAACATTATTAAATTATTTGAGACAAAAAGAAGAATGTATGTAATTTATTTAATTCAAAATACAATTTTACTGTTGTCAGAAAACAAGAAAAAAATTTTTATTTAACAAATAAATATTGTTTTTCGCTTAACACTGTAGCAGATGGATTTCCGCTACAATGTTTTGTTAATAACATTCATTTATTTTTTATCCTAATTCCCAAAAAAATATCTATTTTTCCAATTTATTCTATAAAATAATTTACCATAAATGTTTTAAAGCCGTCCCTGTTTGAAAGTTTCAGAGCATTACAAAATATTGCGTAACGTTGAAAAAGTACTCCAACTCCCCTTGAAAAAATGGTTTAGTCCATCTGATGTAACTGAGTTTTTGTCAAATAAGCATCTGTAAGGATCAAAATCGCGCTGTAATTGCGCGGTACTTTTCTCGATCTGTGTCTTCAGAGCGAAGCGCAGTTGAGTTCCACAAGTACTCTCTTAACTGATAACACTTCAGCCGAGTGGAGCTCCAGAGACCGCTACCTACTGGCTTAAAATTGTCTTGTGTCGCTATGTTGGATCCAGTGGATGGTTAACTTTTGTTCTGTAACCATTGAAGAAAACCCGTGCAAAGTTTCGCCCCTTAAAGTTGGATTTGAAAGGTGAAAATTGCAGTACAAATAGCGTGACGCACTGTACCTAGCCGGTATGGTAGTGTGTGTTCTGTTCCTGTTCCTGTGTTGAAGTCCTGAAAAGATGTCTTTCCTGTCCGATTTTAGAAGCCCTGTGTTCAAGTTCCAGTTTCCCAGAACCTCCTTTGTGACTTGTGTTATGGAATGTCTGCCCCACCCACCTGTAGAGATTGACACAATGAAGGTGTCTGTTTTGTTGTGACGTTGTGACATTAAAAGAAAGGTATGAGATGTTTTTAATTTTGAAAAAATTCCAAGTGGATAAATTAAAGTTTGCTGGTAATTAAATGTTTGAATAGTGTTTTCAACATGGTAAATTTTTTTTTGTAAATAAAACAAAATGGCAGTGACTTATGACATCTGTCACAGTCGAATTTTTGTTTTGAAATAAGTGGGTCAAATTTTATTTGACATATACTGCCCAACAAGTTTAATTGTTTGTAATGTTAAAACCAGTCAAGTTTTCTGTATTAGTAAGTCATGTAATAAAATCTGTAACTTCATATTGGAGAGTCAATTTTATAATAAAAGGAAAGTTTTTAAAGGTTTGAATTAATATAGTAAAATGTACCTTTTTTTGTTTTTCTAACCCTTTTGAAAAATTATTAACCAGGTTATTAATACAAATGAAATAAGTTTTAGTATAGAAGAAAGGAAAGAATGGCATTGAAGCCAATAATGAGTATAGATATAGCCCAGTTTAACCCCAAACGAGGAATGTAAGAGGAATGTCCCCCCAATTGGTACCCGTAAGTGTAGCCCAAATGTCCAGTAAGTACCCATATGTGAACCAGAGGATTTATTTCGAACGGCATCCTTTTTTAAATAGTAGAAAGATCCTCTAGTCTGAGTAAGTATCCTTTTGTATTTGGTTATGGTAGTTAGTCTTCTCTTAACACCCCTTCATCCCCCCTAACGATTCCACGATCTGCCACCACACAACCAATGAGCTGCCGTTCGCATGAAGGTTTGCGTGTCTGCTTCTTCTACTTTAGCCCCATTTCGACCCCCAGTATCTATATAGGTAGTTCTATCCCTGATCCCATTAGAGCAGACATGTAAAACGCTTTAACACCAATGTTAAAGCTGCCACCCACCTGCCTCTTGTCAGTTTGAACATTTTATTTAAGCGAAAATCAATGCCTATTTTTGATATAAATTTTTTTTTCTAGTAATATAGAAATCTTTGCTAACTGTACATAAAGTTTTCGTCGTATTTTCAGCAAGGTTCATAGATAGGGGGTAGGTTGTCTCGTAACTATGTGGGCGGAAGCGAGGGGGAGGGGAATATCTACGTCACTCGTACGACAAAGTCTAATTTGACAGTTGTTTGTGGTTGTATTTCCGTATATTTTTGTGGAATTTTATTATAATATCGTTTATTTGTTTAATATTTGTTGAGTTTTTAAATATAAATGACAATATTACTATATACTAATTTAGGTCCTATACAAAGGCAGTAATGACATGTGAAGTGTGTTTTCGTAGACGTGATATAAAGGTTAATTTAACAATAATTATAATATGTTGTTTTGTATAATAATGAAATGTTTTTTAGATGAGTGGCGGTAACATTTGTAGCATAGCTATATGTAAAAGCAACTCCAAAATTCCTGAACCAGATGGAAACAAAATAATGGTTTTTTACATTTCCCAAATACCTTAACATTATCAAACAATGGATAATAAAATGTTGCCATAAAGATGAATGGGCCTCTAAACATAAGAAAATATGTAGCAAACACTTCCTCGTGTCTGAATATGTTAATATTATGTTTTGTTTTTTGTATTTTAATCTAATAACAAATAATTATTTATATTATTCGTTCTTTTGTTGTTGCATACCACAAAAAATGATAAAAATGCTGCACATTCCACGAAAAACATAATCAATAAGTAACCTACATATTAGTATTTTTGCATTTAAACTTTTTCTTGTATTTTTTTTGGGTTTTTGTGCGAATTAAACTGTTTTGTCCATTTAAAACACACATAATAAGTATTAAATCAATTCTAGTTTTTTGTCAGCTGACTATTGATTTTTAAGGGAAAATGGATATAATTAGGTACCAATATAAGAACCACTTTATATACTTATATACCCAAGAAAATCCCAAAATATATTGCAAAACTTAATTTTTTGAACCATTTATTAGCATTGAAACTTATGACAATTTTAAAATTGTCGTACGGGTGACGTATTCCCGCCTTTAAAAAGCGAACATTTGATTGGTCTAAAGTTACGAGACAACCTATGCAATAATCTTCAGCTTGGTTAAATTACATAAACCTTAAACATAGGTGTCCTGTTCTATTAACGGCCACACACTAACCAGACCCTCTATAAATTTTACGTCAAAAAACTCCAAAGAATGTTAATACTCGCTTCGTGTTAAATCAACCTTAAAAAGTATCGACTTTTGTAAGTCGACTAAGCCAAAAACATAGTGACAACAGTTGACAGAATTATACAAAGGCCGCAAAAAGTACAACAATACAGACCTCAAATAGTGCCTGACCACAACACAATGCGATGTAAAATTACACGGGTAATTCTCGAAAATGCTAATGACTTTACCTGTTGTAAGAAGGGGATGATCTCTTTAGGGTTAGCTGACAAGAGGGTGGTAAAAATATCAAGAGTAGGTAATAATAGTCGTAAGGATTCTTGGTTATATCTTCGCTTATTTGATAATGTTTTGTTACTTTTATTTAGGAGTTAAGAGTAATGTTTTTAAATTGTTTATAATTTAATTATAAATGTTTATACAGATGTGACTTATGCACACATAATACCCGTTTGCTTGATAACTTAGGAGTTTTCATTTACAGCTTTTTGAAGTATAAGTACATAGGCTGAGAAAAATATACTTCGTTAGATGGGGAAAAATTAATCGTCAGCATAAAACTAGTTATTAATGTGATGTAATTATTGAAGTGGTGGACAAATTCACATACTTAGGCTCTCTGATCACTAAGAAGAACATCATGATGGAAGAAATCAAGCGAAGGATAATCCTAGCAAACAAATGCTGTTTTGGACTGAGTAGACAGGCGCGGATACAGGGGGGAGGTCAACGGGTCCATGGACCCCCCTATTGGATTTAGTCTATAAGTACTTTTTTATTATTTATTATTTTTTTCTGTTAACTCTAAACTTTAAGCCATCAGTACAACACTAAATTACACGACAACCGCTTACAAAGAATTGAAAGAAGCCATAAAATCTAATAAAACATCCTGCTCTGAAAAATAATCTGCAGGCGCATTTGTTTGGGTACCGGTGGAACCATAAACAACGGAAATATTTTTCTCAATTCAAAGAATAAAAAAATGGTATTTTAAAATGCAAATACATTACACTGAGTATAAATCTTATCTCATGAAAAATCACGTTTCAAATTTGCGATACAATAATGATATAAAAATTTGTATTTTACTAGATAATCCATGCGTAACTACCCATTGATGGTAGAAAGGTTAAACTTTATGATAAAGAACGGCCAGTGAGATTAATAGTCGTGAATTGTCTATCAATCCTTTTGATACCGTAGGTATATAGGATTATTTAGTGTATTTTATCCTTAGAGTAAGTGTGAGTCGTATGGCTAAATCTGGAAAATATAATATTTGAGCAGTGTTGCCACAGGTCTCGGACAAAATTTCGGGAGACTGCTCCTATTTTTCGGTAGAAATCGTCAAATTTCGGTAGATTTCATTTTTTCATTCTTTTGCTATCACATTGCAAAAAAATGATACTTTAGGTACGAGTAATCAAAAATAAACTACATTCATCATCATATAATGATCAATAATCACCATTCATCATAAAAATCATTCAAAGTTCAAAATCGGTATACCTTAAAAAAATGTATTTTCTCGGCTAACTAGGTATTATAGAGCAATTGTCTTCATTTTTTAATCCAAAGTAACTCAAGTAGAGCGGTCTAACTAACGCAACACTAAATATCAAGGATGCTTTAGTTTTGTTATACGGAATTAATTTATTTATAATAAAATAAAACTGCATATTTTTTCCTGATATAGACTTTTTAAAAACACCACACGTTTACCTATTAACGTTCAAAATACAAATATTCTTATTTGAAAGCAATTGTTTAACCAAGTTAAAAATGTTTGTTATAGTTATAATATATAAAAGTTATAAGTTATTAACATTTTTTATAAATTAGTGCAAAAATAAGGGCTTTTTGCAATTATCTCCAATTGTTTATGTATTTCAAATTAGAAACTATTAAGATCTAGAATATTTATTTGAAACATTTTTCTCTAAAATCTACAAGGAATGATTTATAGGCAAAAACATGATTTTTTACACTTTTTAATCGTTTAAAAACAAAACAATGTCGGATATTAAAGCAATTGAGAACGAGAAAAATTTTAATGTTTTTTAGTTATGTCGAAATACTCTAAGTTAAAAAGGTGCAAAATAAATTTCTCCTGTTTTAAGATTTTAATATAAATACTTTTTTAGTTTGGAATTATCTTCTATATCAAAATAAGCCACAATCCTTCAGTATTCACTATTCAGATTCAGGTAGATACATTTTACTCCCAAAATCATAATATAAAAGGACAAAGAACTGGTCATAAAATTGATATCGGTAAATCCGTATCTGCTGGTTCGCACATTGTGTCACAAGCTAGTAAAAGCAATTCAAGAATTCTTGAAAATTGACTAAACTCTGTTGCCAAATCTATCCGCTAACAAAAATTTTCTAATAATTTTGGTTTTTCGGTAGAAAAAAAGGAGAATTAGGTAGATCGGTAGATTTGACAGGTATTCGGTAGATCTATGTAGTAGCTGTGGCATCACTGTATTTGAGGTAAGGCTGGCCCCTCTACTATGAATTTCTAGTTCCGCGCCTGTGAGTAGACATTATGAGAAGCAGAAACTTAAGCCAAAAAACAAAAATAACCAAATACAAAACCCTTATACAATTTACAACCGGTGTTGGATCGGAGACATGGACCATCTCCAAGGCAGATGAAAACCTTCTGCTGATATTTGAACGAAGGACCCTGAGATTAATATTCGGTGGCATTTGTGAAAATGGTGTTTGGAGGAGGAGGAGGAGGTACAACTACGAGATATACCACAGACATAAACATATATTTGGTGGTAAAGATGTAGTATGTCTTATAAAAATAGCAAGACTAAGATGGGCAGGACATCTAACAAGATCACAGCAGAACAACTCTCCTAGAAGAATCCTTATGTCACAACCTGTGGGAAGTAGAACTAGGGTAGGCCAAAACTCAGATGGAAGGATGGTGTAGATGAGGATGGTAGAAAAATAGGTGGAGCAAACTGGCAACAGTTAGTAATGGATATAACTGACTAGCGTAATAGAATTGTGAAAATTGCCGCTCTTTTATAGAGCTGTAGCACCAATGACGATGAAGTTAAATTCATTTAGTGCAAATCACTCATCTCGGTAATGATTTTAAGCAAAACAAATTTTTTCTCAAATTGCTTTTTTTATATTTATTTAATAGAATAGAATAGAATAGAATAGAATAGAATAGAATAGAATAGAATAGAATAGAATAGAATAGAATAGAATAGAATAGAATAGAATAGAAATATGCTTTATTGTCACTGAAAATTATACAATTTTATGGACAAAGCTTAACATAGAGTCACAAAAAAATATATAATAATAACAAATACAATTTTCTGAAATTAGATAAAACGTCAATAAAAAAAATATAAACAAGTTAAAAAAGTGAAGCAAAAACAAAACCAATATATTGTAAAATTACTATAAATTGCAAAATTGAACATACAATATATAATAAAACACAAACAAAGGAACTAATAAGTTTAAGCTGCTGTATGTGACATCCAAATATAGATAAGTAAATATACTTTAGTTACTTGTACATTACTGTAATTTCTTAGTTAGTCGCTAAGAAACTCTTCTACTGAATAATATGTATGGTCTTTTAGATAAATCAGCTTTTGTCATTTTACGGAACTTGTGGAAAGATGTTGCAGATTTAAGTTGTAAAGGGAGATGGTTGTATAGTTTTTTTGCGGAATATTATAGATTTCTTTACTAACTCAGAAGACGGGATCGATAAATAGACATCAAAAGTTGAATTTCTGGTGGAGTAGTCATGATGAGGCCTTGCTGGAAAGACATGCAGGTGTTTACGAATTAAGCAAACAGTTTCTAAAATATACAAAGATGGAAGCGTTAAAATTTCGTGATCTTTAAAGTAACTTGTGCAATGGGTTGTTCTTCTGAGGCCAAACAGATATCTTATTGCTCTTTTTTGTAATTTGAAAATAACATCAAATTGGGCAGCTGTACTAGACCCCCAAAAAGAAAGACCATATCGAAGATCAGACTCGGACAAAGAAAAATATGTTATTTTAGAAGATGCTAAATTGAGTTCCTTCGAAACAGATCTTATGGCATAGCAGGCTGAGGCGAGTTTCTTACTTAACAAATCGATATGAAGGGACCATTTGAGGTTGCTGTCTAAAAGAATACCAAGAAATTTTACAGAATCAACGGTAGAGATCTGGCTGCTATTCACAAGCAGGGGTTGAAGAGCACCTTTATATGATAATGCTACCGTTTTATCCACGTTAAAGGAGAGTAAATTAGAGTCAGACCAGGTTTTTATCGTAAGAAGATCAGAAGTTATAGTTGCATGAAGAGTTGCAATAGTTGAGTTGCTGCAAGTGATGCTGGTATCATCAGCAAAAAGAAAAATTTTTCCATCGATTTTTAAATTAGTGATGTCATTTATAAAGATAAGGAAAAGTAGAGGACCCAATACTGAACCTTGTGGTACTCCACATACAATGTTTTTGAGACTAGAGTCAGTATCATTTGCTCTAACCAGTTGTTTCCTATTATCTAAGTAAGATTTGAACCAATTCAAAGAAATACCTCGAATTCCATAGAAATTTAGTTTTTTAATTAAAATGTCATTATTTACACAATCAAAAGCTTTGGCATAGTCACAGAAAACAGTGGCAGTATAAAGATTATTGTTTAGTGCTTGGCAAACCTCGTGAAATACAGAAACCATGGCATCAGTAGTACATTTATCATTTAAAAAGCCGAACTGATTTTGTGATAAATTATTGTTATCAAAGAGAAAGGACATACAAGTCGGGTTTTTTATGAGCCTCTCAATAATTTTGGAGAGTACCGGTAGTAGATTTTCACTTCGGAAAAAATCAAACGAGATAGAACTTTTTGTAATTTCATTAAGAAATGTTTAATAAACAACATATCAAAAAGTTCTACTCGAGAAGTGGGTGCTTCATTTTTTATTAAACAAATGAACTATGAAATTAGATGTTATTTTAAATAACTCCGAAAATATAAATTTTAGGAAAAAACTGACTTGACCATTGAAAAATTCAGAAACTTTTACAAAAAAAACTTATATAAAGAATTTTCTAAAATTAAGTCTGTATCTTCTATAATTTTTTATTTATAACGCTAAAGTCACCCTTCTCACAAACATTGGCTCACTGTAAACTAGCGTACGGCGAAGTGCACGGTTGAGTAATTTAGTGTATTTCTTTAACTAATAGATCAAATGAAATTTTAGAAATTGAATATGAAAGAATAATAATTAAGCTATCTTATGGTTATAATAAAAAGAAATAAAATATATGGGCATAAGTACGGTGGGGGTGAAAAGTGAGCCTTACATGAATTTTGTTTAAAAATGATTTAAAAATGTGTAACTAATACAATTTTTCTTATAAAACCCTCAATTTTGCACAACCTACCTTTCAAGCATCTTGTTAATTGATGTTTCATTCAAAAAAATCTCAAAAATTTAATTCAAACGATATGACGTCTAAAAAAATGTAATTTTTGAATACAAAAACCGAAAATTACCAGCTAAAAAAATGTTTATACAAAGTGATCAAAACTTTTTTCTGTAAAACTTACCTCAAATACATTTAATAATATAGTCCTGTCGCCAGGGGGGGTACAACGGCCTCGTTAATTCAGATGGACTTACCCAAGTTTTTTTTATGTATTTTGACCCGTAGAACACGAATTTTTTGGGTAACAGTTGATCCGGATGTCGATAAGATTGTTATAGACCAAGAACTTGAGGAATCAAATAACAGCGATTTTTGGCAAAACAAAACAATATTTTGTATTTTTTGGGTCATTTTAAGCAAAAAATATTTCTACAAGTTTTTTAGTAGGATGCACAGTTTTCGAGATAAACGCGGTTGAACTTTCAAAAAATCGAAAAACTGCAATTTTTAAACCCGAATAACTTTTGATTAAAAAATAAAATAGCAATTCTGCTTAGCGCCTTTGAAAGTTCAAGTCAAATTATGTCGGTTTTGATTATTTGCATTGCTAAAAATTTATTGTGTTATTGTTAAACAAAGCTACAAACAACTAGTGCGTGAGTGATGTTTCTATGATTTCTCATTTAAAATCGAACGAGTAGGTAGAATAGGTACTAGTGCAATCAAGACTATTTCTACGTTACATGCGTTAAAACACATGTAAAAGCACGGGAAACCCTACGTGTTTATAGCTTTGTTAAACAATAAAAAAATAAATTTTTACCAATGGAAATAATCAAAACCGATATAATTTGACTTAAACTTTTAAATGCGGTAAGCAGACTTGCTATTTTATTTTTTAATCAAAAGTTATTCGGGTTCAAAAATTGCAATTTTTCGATTTTTTTAAAGTTCAACCGCGTTTATCTCGAAAACTGTGCATCCTACGAAAAAACTTGTAGAAATATTTTTTACTTAAAATGGCCCAAAAAATACAAAATAGTGTTTTGTTTTGCCAAAAATCGCTGTTATTTGATTCCTCAAGTTCTTGGTCTATAACAATCTTATCGACATCCGGATCAACTGTTACCCAAAAAATTCGTGTTCTACGGGTCAAAATACATAAAAAAAACTTGAGTAAGTCCATCTGAATTAACGAGGCCGTTGTACCCCCCCTGGCGACAGGACTAATAAGCTTCAATAATAATAAATGTTCAGCAAAAAAAAAATTTTTTAGCTCTTATACAGTATGACTGCGTAACTTGGAACCTACTGATAACTTTTTTATTATCAGTTTTACGAAAAAAAGATATTCTTTATAAAATACTCTATACTATTCTTTATAAAATACTAGGGCAATAGGTCTATAGTTGCAGGCATTCGATTTTTCGCCACCTTTATGAAGAGGAATAATAATGGCTGTCTTTAGGCACTCTGGAGATTTACCATTTTCAAAGGAATCATTTTCAATTATAATGAAAATTAAATATAGTTAAAAAGGTCCCAATCTAAATCATGTGGTGGTCTGTTCTTCCATGTCGGAGCGATGACTCTTGAAGGAAAAGAATAGTAGAGTCATGAAATCGTGTATCTACTTGCTGTCTTTTAGTCTAAATAAGAACTTGGTTAAATTTGGGATAAACAATCTTCCTTTTCTCATATTCTTTTACCTTCTATTTTTCTTAGACAGACAAGAGTCTTACCCTCAGAAGATTTTATTCCATTGTTTTTAAACCCATTTGGTTTTTGGAACTTGGTGAAAATTTCTTCTAATAATTTAATTTTATCTCCCAATTCCCAATCGAATCTTCCAATAAAGTCATCCCAGAAACGCAACTCATAAAAATATTGGCAATGCCATTTTAAAGTCATCTTATTTTAAAATAAAAAACATATGTCTGAATTGTCAATACAAATGAGCCAGATAAAATTAAAAAATTGGATAAAATTAAATTTTTTACCAAGCAACAAAAACAATGGTTTAATTTATTGTTTTGTATTTTAAGAAGGTACCAGAAGAGTGGCTAAAGGGTAAAGGGTAAAAAGTAATATGTCCGTTGGATAAAAAAGGTGATCAACTGGATTGTAAGAACTATAGAGGCATTACTTTGTTAGTATCTGCATATAAAATCTTCGGCAATGTATTGTTTGAAAGACTTAAACTTTTTACAAAGGACATTGTAGGTCAATACCAATGCGGATTTACTGCTGGAAAGTCAACTATACATCAAATTCAAGCACATAGGCAGATTCTAGAAAAGTCACTAGAATATAACATAGATACCCACCATCTCTTCGTCGACTTCAAAGCAGCCTATGACAGTGTTAAAAAAAGTGCATTATATAATGCAATGATAGACTTTGAGATCCCACCTAAGTTAGTTAAGTTGACCCAATTAACAATGCAAAACGTAATCTCGTGCGTTAGAATTCAAGGAGAAAACTCTACGTTCTTTGACGTTAATAATGGTCTAAGACAGGGAGACGCGCTGGCGTGTCTCCTCTTTAATATTGCCTTGGAAAAGGCAGTCAGACAGTGTTGCCAATCGGCGGATAATTATCCGATTTGCGTACCATTTTGGGAGTTGTCGTATCTTCTTCGTATCTTTAAATAAATCGGATATTTGCGTATATTTTTCAGTGTATCTACCATCTACTAAAACTTTCTCATCCATATATTCCCAACACCAACAACATATTAATTTTCTTTGGTTCTACCCAAATTTTTATACTGGATGAATGTTAGTGACATCCGATACTTTTCATCTTTTGACAAAAGGGGCATGTGCCAATTCTTTTGTTTACAATTTAAATGCACAAGTGCGTCCACTTAAGGCATACGAATCCAATTAAAATTTCAAAAACCGTCTGCCGTCCGATGTTATTTATGAGTTTTTAGTCTTTAAACTTATGAAAGCTAATTCACGCACGATTTAGTTTTATTTTCATTTTATGTAGTGCAGTGCTTAAGTAAACGTCTGTTGAAATAAGTTTTGGTTTGTGAAAATACTTTCCGGCACAGAAACGTCACTTTTCGGCACACTACTGTCAGTTATTCTGTGAGAAAATATTAAGTTTGTTAACATAAAATTGTGCAGAAAAATGCATTTGGAATAGTGGTTGTAGAAAAATCTACTTATTTGAAACTAGTAATATCTAGATATCTACTAATTAACTCAAAAATTCTTCAAATTTTTTGCCTATAAAAATTATTTAGTCAGGCATTAAACGTTGAACGCACCACGGGTATTATGGATAATAACCTTGATATCTTAATAACTACAAGACTGTCAAATACATTTCTATTGTTTTAGTTGTAATAAATCTTTAGTTGTTAAAAGAGCGTAGGCACAAAATTTCGGATCAATAATCTTTAAACGTATTCATTTTTTTCGAATCCTGAGAAAACTAATAAATATTTTTGAAAAATTTGAACGCAGAATGAAAGATTACATTATTACCGAGGGCCGAAAGTCCCTTAGAATAAACAAAATGTTTCTTTTGAATGTGATATTTGAAATTAAAAATCACACTCAATATTCTCTTTTCCTTTCACCCCTGTAACTTATTAGAATAAAAATTATAGAAGTCTTCAGGAACTTTTGGGGCCTCGGTAATAATGTAATATTTCATTCTGCGTTTAAATTTTTAAATAATACTTATTAGCTTTCTCAGGACACGAAAAAAATAATGCATTTTAAAAGCATTGACCAGAAATTTTGCGCCCATGCTATTAATGTAGGTGCAGTTTTTTTGTATTGAGTTATTTATTATTTATTTTTCTAGTACCTAGTTTTAGGTAGTTATTACGTTTTAATAAAATAATATTTAAAAGTGTTTTTTTACTTAAATAATTATAATAAATATAACGATCCAAATAATGAAATATTTAGATTTATTTATTTATTTAGAATTTAACACTTACGATAATACAAAATACGAATAATATAATAATAGTAAGTAAATAGTATTTTCCACCTACCTCTACCGAAAGTATACTTTTCCGGACCTGACTGTACTAGCAAAGTTGTACTTTTCCTCCCTAGGGAGGAAAATATTTTTCCTCCCTATTTTTCCTCCCTAGGGAGGAAAAGTAAAAGTGACGTCATGGTATTTCATTCATGAAATATAATTTATTGATGCCCTGTATAATATCTATTTTCTATTACGTAAGTATCTATACATGTTAACGTTTATTTATAAAACACCCTGTATTTTGCAGAATGGTAAAAAACAGTAAATTGTTATTTTGATTTAACAATGTTTACATTAATAATTTGACTTATATTTGACAGTTGACAGTTATATTGTACCTACTTGTTAGTTTTAGTTTTAATAAATTTTGTTGGTTAGTTACATAAAATTTATTTAATAAATTAAGTAAAAATGAAAAAATTACTTGTTATTTGAGGAAGGTGGAAAAATCATATGTATAACATGGGAGTAAAGTGCCTTTTCCTCCCTTGAATGATTACTGCCCTCCGCTACGCGTCGGGCAGTAAACTTCATTCTCGGGAGGAAAAGTAGCACTTTCCTCCCTTGTTATACAAATAGCTATTACATACATGAATTAGGTAATCAGCTAGGATACGAGATTTTCATCTATAAACGAAAATTTTTAAACTGTGAAACAGAGACTCCAGTAGATTAAAGGGCCGGTTGTTCGAACGCTACTCAGAAATGGAATCAACTGATCATTATCAAATATTTAATTACTGTCAATGTCAACTTTGATTGGGTTGCTGAAAACAATTGATTACAATTATGAGATTAATTGATTAATTAATCAATTATGATAAATATTGTTACGTTTATAGATAATTAATAATTAATTAATCAATTAATTATGTTAATTATCATAATGATAATTGATTACAATCAACTGATTGGCGTACGAACAACGGATTTTGTTATTTGATGGTTGTTAAGGGGACTAAAAGAATAACATTGGCAACATTGATTTTAATAACAGAATAATTTTTGACCTAGCGTACCTTTTCGTGACAAATCGGATATTTTTCGAGCGATCATCGCATAATCTAGAAAAATGCGATTGGCAACACTGCAGTCAGACAATTAAATATTAGAATGAATGGAACTATTTTTAATAGATCGATGCAAATTCTCGCATTCGCTGACGATATAGTTATAGTGGGCAGAAGTATGAGAGACATGATGCAGTGTTTTACAAGGCTTGCGGACGCGGCAAGTGAATTAGGACTTGTGGTAAACGAGGAAAAAGCCAAATATATGTTGGTTTCTAAAACCTCCCGAAATATCCAACAGAGAATTCAAATTAACAATCACACCTTTGAGCAAGTCAAGGAATTCACATATCTTGGATCGCTAGTAAACTCAATAAACACGACAAGCGATGAAATAAAAAGACGCATAGCAATAGCAAACAGAAATGTTCACGGTCTCCATAAACATTTAAAAAATAAAAATATAAAACGTGCAGTAAAGCTCAATATATACAAGACCTTAATAAGACCGGTTTTGATATATGGAGCTGAAACGTGGACCCTATCTCAAAGTGATGAAAGACTTCTTGGTATTTTTGAGAGAAAAATTCTTAGAAAGATTTTTGGGGCAGTAAATGAAAATGTGCTATGGCGTCGAAGATACAACTTTGAACTGTATCAGTTATACACCGATCCAGATATTGTGAAATTCGTTAAAGTGCAGAGACTTAGATGGGCTGGACACATTGCTAGGATGTCAGATCACGAATACACTAAGAGATTAACATTTTCAAAACCAGAGGGCACAAGAAGTAGAGGACGACCACGAAGAAGATGGATTGATGATGTGGAAGAAGATCTAAAGATTCTAGGGGTCTGAGAAGATGGAAGGAAGTTGCCAGGAATCGACAGGAGTGGCGACTTCTTTGTGAGCAGGCCAAGATCCACGACGGATTGTCGAGCCACTTATGATGATGATGATTTTGAGAAGGATTTCTAAAGTGGAAATCGAGATGTCAAATCAAACTTATTTTAAGGCCATCGGTACATAATTCGCAAATATTTTACGGCTATTCCTAGAGATGCATCAAGTCAAACTAGTTTGATTTTACTCAACAAACTTGACTTGACTTGAAAATCAAACTTTTTTTATAAAAAAGTTTGACTTGACTTGATTTCGATATCTTTATGTTTGACTTGAATTCAAACATCTTCAAACAGTTTGAAAAGTTTGAATATTACGCAACGTGTTTATTTTCAATTTTAAATGAGACCGCCTACACCTTTGTCCAAAATTTTTTTTTGACAAATTTCAATAAACATAGAAATGTATTAGGGAGCGTTTAAGTATTACGTAACGCGATTTTTGAAGATTTTTATCCCCCCCCCCCCTACGTAACGCACTCTTATGGGAGTTTAACTGTTGTGTAACGCAATTTTTGAAGATTTTTGACCCCCCCCCCTAAACTGCGTTACGTAATACTTGAATGGTCCGTTAGCTGACATGATATTTAAACCGCAGACAGACAAATAAAACCCAATAAACGCGCTAGTTAGGATAATTAAGAAAGCTTAATGCATATTTCGAGGGGTTCGAGCGAAAACCCGATAAATACCAAAATTATGAAATCCGGTATTTTTATTTCTGCTGTAGTAAAAACACGTCTCCTACCACTGGTAAATGTTATTATTTGATATTAACATTTTTAAGCACAATAACTAATAAAAACCAAACATGGTAAAAACCGTTAACTCATATTTTCAAATAACACCAACCCGATATATACCTTTACTGATAAAAATACTTTGTTGTAAACATATTTATAATATGAGAATCCGGTAGAATCATTTATCTTCTTTTTCCTGTGTAAAGTTACTAATTTTATTAGAAACATTTCTAAGTTAAAAACTGATAATTCATTTTATCGGAGATGAAGATTACAAAATTGTTCATTTTGACAAAATATATTCATGCGAAAATCTGATAAAGAATTTTAGAATATGATCGTTTATTAAATTTCAGCACACTTTTTTCCTGCGAAAACCCAATAGAAGATGGCGTAAATTGGCAATTGAATATTACGAAAAGAAAAAAGCGGATAGAATGGGGCTATATTTATAATGAAAAACAAACTCAGAGCTTCCAAGCTACCACAGCAAATCAATTGTAGTAAATTTAAATTTAAGTGTACTGAAAAGTTCTCTGAAGACTATTGAAACTCTGTAGAAATTACTGGCATCTAGTAGTAGTAGTTTAGTCTAGAAAATTTTTTATTTTGCACAATATAACTGTTAAACTAATTTGGACAAGACTTGTCCCTAAAACTTCCCAAAGAAAGGAACGAACATTTAGTAAGAAATGTTTCTTTCCACTAGCTTACCATGAATGAATTCCAGTGTGTCAAAAGTTTTTTAAAAAACGCTGTGTATATTCTCAAATGATATAATAAATGCTGTAGCTAACAGTGATTCTACTGGATGATATTCTAAAGAGGACAATAGCGGAAAACGGTAACCAGTTAATAAAAATATCAGAAGATATTGGTTTGAATTAAAAAAAAAAACTCATACTCTACGCCCTAAAAGCAAAAAGCAACCACAGACTTACCAACTCCGGGCAATTTACGAAAGTTGTAAGTGAAGCAAAGAAAACCGATTAGATAAACATGTGCCAATAAAATATTTTCCAGAAGAGGTGCATGCTTGAATAACAAATTTAAAAACCGGTAATTATATCGTAGATCGAATTCCAGATTCCAGACGTAATCCTCGTAATTTCCTCGTTAAAGAAAACACATTGTACCTTTTAATTTTCTAAAAAGAATGCAGATTTATTTATTTTTGTTGGAATAATATACAATTAACTTTTATTTTATAATTAAAAAAATTCAAAATAAAAACCAATAAAGTCAAATGTTATACTCATTCAACGAGGTAAAACCCGATAAATATCACGTTTTCTTTTTTTTGTAAAGACGTTTTTATAAATTAAACTTATTAAAATTATTCTAACTAAATATTAAATTCTCTACCATTTGGCTATAACAAATATTTGATAAAACTTCCTATGACGATCTTAAATCTTCTTCAAACTTTCAAAAATCTTTAATTGCGATTATCTCTAAACAATGGTTTTGTTAGTTATCGGGTTTCCGCTCGAACCCCTCGATTTATACATTAATTTTTTTAAAATTTAAACCCAACATTTGTAGCTTCTATCCGAAAAAAATTTAAATTGTAGATATAAAACCCGATGGTTAGTTTTGAATTTTAAAGAAATACCAAAGAATATACAGCAATACTTTTGTATTGTGGTGTTTTCGAGGGAACTTGGTACATCTTGTTACCAGATATTTTTGGAACTGGCCCTAAGATAAAAGAAAGTCATAAAAATTTCAAATCATTTTATTTTGAGCTGTTTATTGAAAAGCCCAATAGTCTTTTTTAATTATAAATTGTAACCCTTAAGAACATTGGCGTAACATGTTGCCTGTCAAAATGTTCAATGTGTTTTAAATGTATTAATTTTTTTCAAATCCTGTAAAAACTAATAAGTATTTTTGAAAAATTTAAACGCAGAATGAAAGATTACATTATTTCTGAGGGATAAACATCCCTGAAAACTTCTATAATGTTTATTTTAATAAGTTACAGGGGTGAACATAACAGGGAAAATTTAATGTTTCTTTTTAATTGCAAATATTTCATTCAAAAGAAACTATTTATTTATTCTAAGGGACTTTGGGCCCTCGGTAATAACGCAATTTCATTCTGCGTTTAAATGTTTCAAGAGTACTTATTAGTTTTCTCAGGATTCGAAAAAAATGAATATCTACATTTAAATGTTTTAATTTAAAACACATTGAAAATTTTGACAGGCGACATTTTGCGTCTTTCCCTTAACGAGAACTTGGAGTAATAAGTGCTTTATTCAGACAGAAAGTCAAACTATCCGTGTAGATTCATTTCATCATATTACAAGTTGTAAGACCCCCGTTTAATATTTCAAATTCAAACATTCAAGTCAAACTTGTGCAACTCTATTTGGCAAGTGTCTCCCCAGCGTGCTGAAATTGAAGTTTTTCCAAATTTTCATCAATAATTGTATTTCCTTTTTGGTCGAGATGAGAACCAAAATGTTCCTACGGCAGGATGACGTCTGACAGACGTTTGCTGAGAGGGGCCATGCGTCACTCAACTCGGTTGTATGCGCTCTACCGAGCGCCCAGAAGGTTTACACAATATAGGTCCAGGTTGTACTACTTATTTAAAGTGTTGAAGGCAAAGTTCTTGACTTTCCGGTAACATGAGTTTTCATACGGCCCCACTGGCTTCACGCTGTTCGATTCTGTCATCATAAAGAGTTTGAATGCAGAAAGTTTGAATCAGCAAGGTGTTTCAGAAAAAGGTAACACCGTCTCTAGCATAGGTGAAAAACTGGAGAATAATAATTGAATTTGCTTAGTAAAAATTTTTGTATAACGAATAATATACGATGTTGCCAGTAGTTTCGGCAAAATCGTAAAAAATTTGTAAAATTTTTTGTTCTTCAACGCCCTGTACCGTGAAAACGCATGCCGTTACAAAAAATTTTTACTAAGCAAATACCAATTACTTTTCAGTTTTTCACCTATGCTAAAGTTAAATCGATAAAACGGAACTTGTCAGCAAGCAGTTCTAAGCATACAGGAATAATTTTCAAAAAATTTAAATTTACGACCCTATTTTGATTATAATCGCTTCCTGTATTAAGTTACTTTTATGTGGCACTCATTGTATTATTAATTTTCTTATCTTAATTGGCAACTAACATGTCAATCTCGACAAAAAAGTATATCTATTGTGTTCAAACTCTTTCAAACTAGTTTGACAAACAGTTTGAATTTTCAAACCTGTACGATTGACCAGTTTGACTTGACTTGAATTATTTGTCAGAAGGATTGACTTGAGTTTGAACTGAAAATTAAGTCAAACTCAAGTCAAGTTCAAACATTCAAGTCAAACTTGTGCAACTCTAGCTATCCCTACTTTTTCTGTCTTTACACGGCAAATTACGTGTAGTAAAATTCACACTGGTATGGATATGTAAACATTACTAGAATGTCATTCTACTTGAAAATGTCATCATTAACTTAAAGAGCTGGCTTTTGAATGTTCGTGGATAACTGTTATTTGTATAATTGCAAATTATTAATTCAGTTAATAAATGTGATAATTTTTTCACCAACTATGTATTTAGTGACAACAAATGGACAACAAAAACTAATACTCAATCGAGAAAAGTGTTAAAGTGATTTTTAATAATATATTGTTACTATGAAACGCTTACAATTTTGAACATCTTTAACAACAAAATATTTGGATCACAGAATATATTATCCTGATGTATTCTCTGCTTGGATCTTCCACAAATAATACACAATAAATAACTTTTTATTAAGTTCACGCCTTAAATCAATTATTTATCAAATACACTATATGTATATCAATATTTATTTAATCAATAACTCAAAATATTCCCGATGCCATGCCAAATATTTAAAATTGTCACTGTCTGACTGACAATATGCTGACAATATTCTATTCGACTGAGTGCGTTGTAAGACAAAGATAGATTTGGACAATATTGCCACGGACATTGTGTTCATTTTTTTTCGAATCATGAAAAAAACCAATAAATATTTTTGAATTTAAACGCAGAATGAAAGAATAAATTATTACCGAGGGCCAAAAGTCCCTTAGAATAAATAAAAAGTTTATTTTGAATGAGATATTTGAAATTAAAAATCACACTAAATTTTCTCTTAGTTTTTCACCCCTGTAACGTATTAAAATAAACATTACAGAAGTTCTCAGGGAATATCGGCCCTCGCTAATAACGTAATCTTTCATCCTGCGTTTAAATTTTTCAAAAATACTTATTAGTTTTCTCAGGATTCGAAAAAAATGAATCACCATTTGAATAGCATTGCAGCCGAAAATACGTACCCATCCCCTTAAAGGAAAATTGTGACTTATTCCCAATAAAAATGGTAATACATTTTTTTTATGATATTTCATAAGATTCCCACTTTAGGTTTATATCAAATGCCTAGGCGTACTTACCAACGTCATAAAGAATAAATATGACCGCTCTGGTATTTATACATTTCAACTTTTATTTGATTTCTTTTTTATTTAAAAACTTGGTGGTGGGACTTTTGCTTCAAATATCTAAGTCATATATTTTTAAGTAAATGCTTTCTGTTAACACAAGTTCATAACAAAACTACCTGTATATTCCAGTAAATATTCTTTTCTAGTTACAAATATTTTTTAATTATTGTTAACCATTCTTAGCTATTTAAAAATAAAGCTGATGAGAAAAACTCAACGAATAATACTTAATCAACGTTTTTTCTAAAATTACCTCGCACAATGTATATCAAGCAAGGCGCAGTAAATTACATCCCATCCCGATATACATTCACAACAGACCTGTTAACCCTTTTGGGTTCCCTTATCTCATCACATCCATCTTCAGATCATCAATTAATGACGAGACGGCAGCAAATTCTCCCATCAATAATTTGTAGGTCGATATAAATGATAGATAGGTGTTTATCTTCCTTGTGGAGAGTTTCCATCTCCCAGAGGGGTAGCCACACGATGCCCCGTCGTTTTAACCGGAGATGGACATCATGACCTTTGACCACTGCTTTTATTTTTTCTCTTTTTTTATTCACTAGTTGTGTAGGCCAGTTCTTTAAAATCATTATTATTATACATCTCATAATAGCAAAATATAATTCCTTAATTTACTCATTTATATAGGGTGTCCCGAAAAGATTGGTCATAAATTATACCACACATTCTGGGGTCAAAAATAGTTCGATTGAACCTAAGTCACCTTAGTACAAATGTGCTCATAAAAAAAGTTACAGCCCTTTGAAGTTACAAAATAAAAATCGGGTTTTTTCAATATATCGAAAACTATTAGAGATTTTTTATTGAAAATGGACATGTATCATTCATATGGCAGGAACATCTTAAAAAAAAATTATAGTGAAGTTTGTCCACCCCATAAAAATTTTATGGGGGTTTTGTTCCCTTAAACCCCCCCAAACTTTTGTGTACGTTCCAATTAATTCATTATTGTGGTATTATTAGTTAAAGACAATGTTTTAAAACTTTTTTGCCTCTTAGTATTTTTTCGATAAGATTAGTTTTTATGGAGATGCGGCTTCTTTTTAAATATATTTACATAACAATTTTATGACATCTTGGATATTAAAGCACCCTATGTAACGCACAGCTGAATGTAGCTGAATTTTTATGTGTGTGCGTCACAGTGTTGCCATGCTGTTTTCTATATATTTCTTTCATAATTTCAATCAATGTTAAATGTACCTACAAGAATAATAGAATAATAAAGTTTTTGCACGATTGATCATTTTTGACTGTTTACCGTGACAGATTTTACGTCAGTAGGTAACATTTACTAGCAACTCGACGGTAAGTACTCCAACTCGACGGTAAGTAATTCACTTACCGTCGAGTTAAAAAATCTCTTAATTTTAATTTATTTTTTGAAAGAATAAAGAAAACTAACGAATTATTTATTAATATTGGAACTTATGGTACAATTTGTTAAATTATTTAATGAAATCCCTCTTGTTTGGGCTGTGGTTTCACTTCTAGCAGAAACTCCTGCAGAATCGCATACATTAGTAGTATGCAACATTTTTTCTCTTCAAATACGCGATCAAAGTTGAAAACTTGGAAATATCAATGCATATTTCAACTGCATATGTCTTTGAACGAAATATGCCAATAGAGTCTTTTCTTCGATTCTTAAACTCTTGCCTTTGCACCATTTTTTAAAACTTTGGTAGGTATTTTGATAACGGATTTTGGATTTTTCGGGAATAATTGCGGAACACCCTTCTTCCCAAGCCCGTTCAATTTCTTCAAATTCACTTTCGCTCATGTTTTAATTTATAATAATCAAAATTGTACTTAAATTATTGACAACTAAATAAAAACTCAATTCTCCATTGTTGTTATACACCCTAGTTACTACCTAACAACCAAAGTATCTATCTTGATAAAATGAATGAAACTAGTCAATATGACGAAAATGTTTAATTTTATAATTTATAATGGTATCAATCGTGCAAAAAACGTTATAAGCATGTCGAACGTTAAGGGTAACCGATCTCAGACAATAATTGGAGTCGTCGCTCCGCTCCTCCTCCAAACAATTGTCTTTGATCGGTATAAAACCCTTACCGTTCTCCATACTTAATATACTATTACTTCTCCGTCATTATACTAGGTAAAATGACAAATGAGGTGTCAAATGAAAGCTTATAATCCAAGGATAGTACTAAATGTGAGAAATTAGACCTAGATTGTCTGTCCCTCAAAAAATAAGCGTTATATTGGGGATTTCTAATGTTGACATTAAAAGTTGCACTATTTTTTTTTTCTATAAAACATTTTGATCTAAAACTTACCAGAAAACTTCTTTGTACTCTTTACTTTAAAATAAACGTGATTGAGAAGCTAAATTTAAAACTTCTTCACACAACTTTTGCGATTAAACTTTGCAATGCACAAATCCGCACCTTTTTCTTTGAAAAATTCATAACCTTTATCATGATAAGAATAAAAACTTAAGGCAGATACCTTTGTCTTCAGAAATGTTGCAGCTATATAGTGTAATAATTTCAGAAAAAAATATTGAAATGGAACAGAGTTGTAGCGAGGTAAACCCAAAAAAACGTGATTTCTTTTTTTTTATTTTTAGGTTAAACGATTTTGACAATGTTCCCCCACATAAAATTCAAAATAAACTTCATTTTCGTTTTCAGCACCCTCGAAAATATAAAGTATGAATAAAATTAGCCATTCATCCCTCTGTGGTCAGTATCTCGAATACTAAGCGCTTTTTTGAGGGTGTCACGCTCGTGTATAATATCACAAAAATTGTAACGTGATAATATGAAAAAATAGAGGATACGGCAACCATGTCACAAGTGATGGTCGGATCGAACGCCAAAATCTACACAGACATATTAGGGTGCTTTAATATCCAAAATGTCCACAATTTTATGGGGGTTTTGTTCCTTTAAACCCCCCAAATGTTTGTGTACGTTTCAATTAAACTATTATTGTGGTACCATTAGTTAAACACAGTGTTTTTAAAAGTTTTTTGCCTCTTAGTCTTTTTTGACAAGTCACTTTTTATCGAGATGTGGCTTCTTTTTCAAAATATACCTAAAAATGTAAATTATAAATAAATTTTCAGATTATTAACAGGTCTCTATAATCGTACTAACCATATACAAATATGTGGTGGATTCGACAAATATTCAAAATATGTCGATAAACACTGGCTTATCGAAAAAGTACTAGGAGACAAAAAAGTTTTAAAAATACTGTGTTTAACTAATGGTGCCACAATAATAATTTAATTGGAACGTACACAAAGGTTTGGGGGGGTTTAAAGGAACAAAACCCCCATAAAATTTTTATGGGGTGCACAAATTTAACTTTAATTTTTTTTAAGATATTGCTGCCATAATAATGCCACATGTCCATTTTCAATAAAAAATCTCTGAGTTTTCGTTATATGAAAAAATATCGATTTTCATTTTGTAACTTCAAAGGGCTGCAACTTTTTTTTTGTGCACTATTGTATATGGGTAAGTGAGGTTCAATCGACCTATTTTTGACCCCAAAATCTGTGGTATAATTTATGACCAATCTTTTCGGGACACCCTGTATAATATGTATTATTTATTATAAGTATGGTGTTTATATGGGATTGAACCACACACCACAATAATTGGGTACATTCCATGCCAAATCACTCAGGCAAAAAATTTTGGATCTCAGATTTTTCTGAAACTTGGTGTATAGCTTCTGCGGGACGTAAAAATAAGACATTTAAGCTCAAAAAGTCTTCTTCTTCTTCTTTTTTTTTTTCAAAATGTTATTTTATGCGATTTTACAGTGATTTGGTGTTTAGTTAAACAAATTTGCATTTTCTATCTTAAAGTATCAAGGGAAAAAATAATATTTTAATAGGAGGGACTCAAAAATGTCATTTAAAGAAATTATAATAAGTTATTTTGATTTTAGTGTAGAAAACGTTAAAATACCGTTTTTTACATTTTCCTCCATTCCCAAAATACATCATATTCGATTTGGCTGAAAATTTGCCCTCATATAGCCAAAACATAGGACTTTAAGTGGCCAGCCCATCTAAGACGCTGAGATTTAATTTCTTGGACTATGTCGCTGCGCCCTATACATCTGCTTGACCTCAGCCTTTGTTCTCATTCGGAATTGGTTGCGGTCGTGATAAGGTCCAAATATTCTTCTGGGGATTTTTCTCTCAAAACATCTAAGTTTTCTTTCAATTGCTTTGGTCAGAGTCCACGTCTCACACCCATACATGAGCACCGGTCTAATCACTGTTTTATATATTCTGATCTTTGATGCTCGTGTTAGGCTCTTAGATGTATTAGTATTGTGAAGGCTATACATACATATGTTTGCTGCCTGAATTCTCCATGAAAAAAAAACTTCTCCAGCTTGTTACACTCAAAAAAATTTAGTTCCTAATATGGATTAACATTGCTTATTGAATAGTATTTCGTTGTAACAACAATTTAATTTGTTGTTTCAACGAACTTTTAGACATTGACGAATGTATTTGGTTATTGTCGCAATGATTGAATAATAATTGTAAAAATAACTAGAGTATATTAATCAATAACACTCAATTTATTCAGCCAATAACTTAGTTTCGTATATTTAATAAATAATGTTAATTGTGGCAGCAAATCACTTTCTTGATTTCGTACATGACAAGCAATTACCTTGGTTTATCGTGACAACGTACAGATTTCATTAAAACAATGTACAAATGTTGTTAATATAGAGTAAAATATGCTTATTTTATAGATCTAAACTGATTGTTGTGACAACAAATGCATTAATCAATCTACTGCTGCGTTTAATACCCACAATCAATGCGTGCATTGTGACAATAATCGTAATTGTTGAGACAATAAATGTTTTGCTTGACCATTTGAAATGTAACGGCTTTTCCTTATCGTGATACCCCTAGCTTCTCTGTGTTTAAAAAAGTTTAAAAAAGAATTATCTGTTAAACAATGCTGTTACCTCTACCGAAGTGCTGGATAATAATTTCATTTCATTTCCAAGTGTAGTCCGTAGTAGAATGAAGTTTTCGTGTGTCTCTTATCGTGAAATATTTTGAAAATTTAAACGCAGAATAAAATATTACAGTATTATCGAGGGTCTGAAGTCCGTGAGAACTTCTATAATGATTAATTTAATAAGTCACAGGGGTGAAAAAGTGAAAATTTAGTATGATTTTAATTTCAAATATACCATTCAAAAGAAACTTTTTGTTTATTCTAAAGGACTTTCTGCCCTCGGTAATAATATAATCTTTTATTCTGCGTTTAAATTTTTCAAAAATATTTATTAGTCTTCTCAGGACTTCAAAAAAAAATGAATGCGTTTAAAAAGAATTCGATCGAAATTTTGCACCTGCACTCTCAAAAAGGATTAAAGTGTTATACATTTTTGGAATCACTATTTCAAACACTTTTAAATGAGCTGTCACATGACATACTTTCCCATTTAAAAAAATCAAAGTTACGCCTGTCACCTGAAGAGGGATCGTGTAAAGTTCGGAACATTGATGTTATAATATACTTTGATTAATTTAAAAATCGATCTGTCAGAGCGTTTTGCTTACGTGCTAAAAACAAATTAATTAATAAGGGGGTGGGGGGAGTGTAACACTTATTCCAGTCCACTGTATAAGTGAAATCATATGAGATATCACACAGTGTAAAGTCCATTAGGTTAAGGACAAAAAAGGGGAATTTAAAAAATTATTATCAATCAATTAATATCACACATTGGGCTAATGCATTCAGTAATTATTGATATAAAATACGTTCGTAGTAGGAATGAACGAAACTGATTGTAAGAATGAATAGAATTGCTTGTAAGAAAAACCGTATTTATTGTGGGAATGAACGGAATTAATTCTAACAATAAACGGAAATAATTGTAGAAATAAACGAAATACGTTAGGAGAAATAACACTGTTATTGACACAACGAATAGTCTTCGTCGGTCAATTAACGACGTTGTTGTTTCAATAAATAGTGTTCGTTGGCTCAGTGAACCAGTGTTGCCAATCGCATTTCTCTAGATTATCCGATAATCGCTCGAAAAATATCCGATTTGTAACGAAAAGGTACGCAAGGTCAAAAATTATTCTGTTATGAAAATCAATGTTGCCAATGTTATTCTTTTAGTCCCCTTAACAACCATCAAATAACAAAATCCGTTGTTCGTACGCCAATCAGTTGATTGTAATCAATTACCATTATGATAATTACCATAATTTATTGATTAATTAATTATTAATTATCAATTAACGTAACAATTATTAAGATAATTGATTAATTAATCTAATCTTATAATTGTAATCAATTATGTTTTCAGCAACCCAATCAAAGTTGACATTGACAGTAATTAAATATTAAATATTTGATAATGATGAGTTGATTCCATTTCTGATTAGCGTTCGAACAACCGCAACCGGCCCTTTAATCTACTATACTGGATTCTCTATTTCAAAGTTCAAAAATTTTCGTTTATAGATGAAAATCTTGTATCCTAGCTGATTATTACCTAATTCATGTATGTAAATACTATTTACTTACTATTATTATATTATTCGTATTTTGTATTATAGTAAGTGTTAAATTCTAAATAAATAAATAAATATAAATATTTCATTATTTGGATCGTTATATTAATTTATTAATATAACGCTACAGCTACATTAAAAGCATAGGCGCAAAATTTCTGGTCAATGCTTTTAAAATGCATTATTTTTTCGAGTCCTGAGACAGCTATAAGTATTATTTAAAAATTTAAACGCAGAATGAAAGATTACATTAATACCGAGGGCCGAAAGTCTCTGAAGACTTCTATAATTTTTATTCTAATATGTTACAGGGGTAAAAGGAAAAGAGAATATTGAGTGTGATTTTTAATTTCAAATATCTCATTCAAAAGAAACATTTTGTTTATTCTAAGGGACGTTCAGCCTTCGATAATAAGGTAATCTTTCATTCTGCGTTCAAATTTTTCAAAAATATTGATTAGTCTTCTCAAGATTCGAAAAAAATGAATGTTTAAAGATTATTGGTCCGAAATTTTGCGCCTACGCTCTTTTAACAACTAAAGATTTATTACAACTAAAACAATAGAAATGTATTTGACAGTCTTGTAGTTATTAAGGTATCAAAGTTATTATCCATAATACCCGTGGTGCGTTCAGCGTTAATGTCCGGCTAAATAATTTTTATAGGCAAAAAATTTGAAGGATTTTTAGTTAATTAGTAGATATCTAGGTATTACTAGTTTCAGATAAGTAGATTTTTCTACAACCACTATTCCAAATGCATTTTTCTGCACAATTTTATGTTAACAAACTTAATATTTTCTCACAGAATAACTGACAGTAGTGTGCAGAAAACTGACGTTTCTGTGCCGGAAAGTTCTTTTCTGCATAGTACCATTACATTCATCAAAAAAATCATAAATATAATTAGGTAAAACATTAGCTTCTAATAACACAAAAATATACTGGGTGATTCATTAAAACTAAAGATCATGGACTATGCTAGACTTTCGTGACGCACCCTGTATATTTAAATCTATGTTTATAAAGCGCCCATTTGAATTTAAAAGGTAACGGGTCATAGCATTTTTTAATAATTTTCTAAAATAAGTACACAAACAATTTTATTCCATAAGTAGTTTCCATACTTTCTAATTTCAAAATTTCACCCTGTATTATTGTTAATTATATTTCGTTAAAATTGGTTGTAAAGCAGCTTTTAAAAATATAAAAATATATAGGGTGTTCCAATAAAAATAAAACATATGGACTCTGCTAGGCTTGCGTCAATCACCCTGTAGATTTAAATTTATATTTAAAAAATGCACATTTATATATATTAAACTCGACTGGTCCCAGCGCTTTTTATAGATCTTTAAAACAAGGACACAAATAATTTTATTCCGTAAGTGCCTTTCACACTGTATAACGGTTTTTGAAATTTGAATTGGATTAGTATGCCTTAAGTGGATGCACTTGTGCATTTAAATTCTAAACAAAAGAATCGGCACATGTCCCTTTTGTCAAAAGATGAAAAGTATCGGATGTCACTAACATTCATCAAGTATAGGCTATTTATGGGCCATTCCACGAACATCCGCCTGTTTTGGATTACTTCGACAACGAATATTTTACTGTGCAAAATAAGAAGAACGAAAGTAAATTGCAAATTACATTGTTGTTTATTGGAATAATTATTAGCGCCATTTACTTTCGTACTTCTTATCTTGCACAGTAAAATATTCGTTGTCGAAGTAATCCAAAACACGCGTATGTTCGTGGAATGGCCCATATAAAAATTTGTGTGAAACCAAACAAAATGAATGTGTTGTTGGTGTTGGGAATATGTATATGGATGAGAAAGTTTTAGTCGATGGTAGATATATTGAAAAATATCCGCAAATATCCGATTTATTTAAAGGTACGAAGAAGATACGACAACTCTCCAAAAGGTACGCAAATCGGATAATTATCCGCAGATTGGCAACACTGCAGTGAACAGAGTTCGTAATATCAATAAATAGTGTTCGTTGATTCAGTGAACAGAGGTCGTAATACCAATAAAGTGATAATTATTATGGTATACATAATGAATGTTCATCCATTCAATAAACGTAATACATCGGCTCGACTAACGAAAATAATGAATTGATGAACATCGCTTTGTTGTTCCAATAAAACCAAGAATTGGACAAATTTTAAGTACTGCGTTTGTTGTCTGAATTAACATTTTTATTGATATTACGTACCTTTTTCGTTGAGTGTAAACCAGGCATTAATAACCTATATTCTAGGTCTACGTTATAAAAACTTCCCAGAATTTAGGAAGAATCTTTTTATTTTTAAAATAATTTCCGGAATAGAAATTGAAACGTCGTACATCTAGCTAATTAAAAATATAATTTTCATTACACAAATAATTGTGGCTCAACCTCAATCCCATATAAAGATAAAACTTAAATTATTTGTTAATAATTATTTCCAGCTTACATGAAAAAATAAAAAAAATACGTTTAAACTTGTATAGAATTGAATAAAAAAAAAAGGTTTGGTGCAGCAAAAATGCAAAAAAATTAGTCGGTATATTTAATTTCTAAGCATCTCCTTAGGGGTAAACCGCTCATCCTATAAGCTTTGTAGCCTTGCTGTTTTTTTATAAAAGAAACTCCAGCACCGGAAACAAACATACAACCGCCGGCCACGAAAAAAAACAAGGCACGACTTAGCCTTCGACAAAATCATATCAAAAATCAAGTAAAGTGTTCTTTTCAACGAAATATTCGAACAGCGGGATGTATCTAAAGTACCCATTGTGCTGGATACCATTGATGGTAGTGATACGGTGACATTGTATGTCACGTGTGATTCACTTGACTAATGCCTTCGGTGACGTTTATTAATATGTCCTTGGTGTGGTTCAGTGAGTTGATGATTTGATACTGAGAGGACCAAATATTATTATAATATCAATTAAAAACAAACAGAAAAAGATAAAAATTGTAGGTACCTACTTATAAGAAATTCTATAAGAAATGAAAAATAAATGAACAGCTGTCAGAGGAAATTGAAATTAGACGTGGGGTTAGATAGGGATGCGTATTGTCGCCAGTTCTTTTTAATGCCTACTCAGAAGAAATCCTAAGGTGATCCTTGAGGGTGAAACAGGTGAAATGAAGGTGAACGGAGTTCCCATTAGAATAGCGATGTATAGCCAAGAATATGGTCGCCAAAAAGGAAGCGAAAGTAGCAGTAGCAAAAGCTAAAGCAGAAGCGTATTCAAACCTATACGATTAACTTGATACCAGGGAAGGCGAAGCAAAGATATTAAAAAATAGCCAAACAGAGAGCAAATAAAGCAAGAGATTTTAATCAGATTAGATGTATCCGAGATGAAAATAATAAAATACTAATTCACGAAAAGGATGTCAAAAAGAGATGGAGAAAGTATTTTGACAGTTTATTAAATGAAGAATTTGACAGACAGCCTGTGGAGTTAACGGAGACAGTAACAGCAATGGTTACCAGAATAACAAACGAGGAAGTGGCTCAAGCGCCTCAAAAAATAAAGAAAGGAAAAGCAGTCGGTCCAGATGACATTCCTGGGGAAGTATGGAGAGCATTGGGAGAGACAGGAATAAGTTGGCTAGCAGGTCTATTTAATAAAATTATGGAAGTTGGACAAATGCCAGACGAATGGAGAAGCAGTATATTAGTACCTCTCTACAAAAACAAGGGAGACATACAACAATGTTCAAACTACGGGGCTGTAAGACTACTTAGCCACACCATGAAAATATGGGAGAGAGTAATTGATAGACGGATACGTGAAGAAACCGAAATATCCGATAATCAATTTGGCTTTATGCAGGGCAGATCAACAACAGATGCAATTTTCATTTTAAGGCAACTGATGGAAAATACAGGAATAAAGAGACCAACGCTCATATGGTATTCCTTCATTTATCTTTAGAAAGCATATGATAGAGTTCCTCGCGAGATTCTGTGGTGGGCACTCAATAAGAAAGGAGTCCCTGGCGAATATGTAAAGATTGTGAAAGCTATGTATGAGGGAGTAACGACTAGTGTTAGGACAGGTGTAGGAGAGACTGATAAATTTCAGGTGAAAGTAGGATTGCACCAAGGCTCGGTGCTTAGTCCTTATTTATTCTCATTAGTTTTGGACCAGATAACAGCGAAACTACAGGGTAGCATTCCATGGTGTCTAATGTATGCTGATGATGTAGTGTTAATAGGAAATAGTGAAAGAGACTTAGAACAAAAACTGGAACAGCGGAGACAAGCTCTGGAGGAAAAAGGTTTAAAACTTAGTAGGACAAAAACAGGAAGACCAAGAGTTATGTGGGTAGATGAAATCAGGAAAGAAGTCGAGAAGAAGGGATTGACATTGGAAAGTGCAAGAAACCTAACGCAAGATCGGAAAGCATGGAGACTACAATGCCAAACTCAACTCCACCAGCCTTACACCTAAAGGTAGAAAGGCTTAGGACTAAGTAAGTAAGTAAGGACAAAAACAGAGTATTTGGAATGTTCATTTAAAGATGGAGTTACTACAAATAAAATGGTATCTTTGGATGGTGAAATGATTGTGAAAAGCAATAGTTTTAAGTACCTAGTATCGGTATTACAGAGTAATGGAGAAATAGATGGAGATGCATGCAGTAGAATTAGGGCTGGATGGATGAAGTGGAAAGAAGAGTGGTGTGTTGTGTGACAGAAAAATTCCAATGAGGCTGAAGGGAAAATTCTATAAAACAGCCATAAGACCGGCTATGATGTATACGGAACTGAATGTTGGGCAGTGAAAAAGAAAGAGGAACAACGAATGCATCTGGCGGAAATGAGAATACTTAGATGGATGAGTGGAGTGACAAATAAGGATAAAATTAGAAATGAGTATATTAGGGGAAGTCTATGTGTGGCACCAATTGATGCCAAAATGAGAGAGCATAGGTTAAGATGGTTTGGTCATGTTCAACGTCGAGACGTTAATCACCCAATACGAAGAATAGCTGAAGTGCAGATTCCTGGAAGGAGTAGGAGAGGAAGATCAAAGAAGACCTATGGGGAGACGATAAGGCAGGACATGTTGGTAAAGGGGATTAACATTGATATGATCCAAGATAGAATTGTGTGGAGAAATGCAATTAGGGAAGCCGACCCCGCATAGGGATAAGGCAAAGAGAATGATGATGTATAGCCAAGAATACGGTCTAACAATGAACATCAAGAAGACAAAATTTAGGGGAATATTTATAGAGAATAAACGCAAAGAAATAACGAGAACCTCCTCATAAACGGAACCAATGTCGAACGAGTAGACCAATATGCACAGCTTGGAACAATGATCAACTCCACAAATGATTACTTCCAGGAGGTTAAAATTAGAATAGAAAAGGCTAAAGCGAATTTTATCAAAATAAGGAAATTACTCTGCACAAGAAATCTGAAGTTAGAGCTAAGTGTAAAGTTGGCTAGGTGCTACGTTTTCACGACTGTTTTACGGAGTGAAAGCTTGGACGGTGTATAGAAGAATTCTGAAAATATCATGGACACAACACGTAACAAACAAAGAGGTTCTGGGAAAGATGAATAAAGAAAACGAAGTCTTAAATACAATCAAAACCAGAAAATTGGAATATCTCGGACATATTACACGTGGAGAGAGATACAACTTGCTCCAACTCATTATGCAGGGAAAGATTCAAGGAAAGGGAGACGCAGAATATCGTGGCTGCGCAACCTGAGAGAATGGTACGGATATACATCAAATGAACTTTTTAGAGCAGCCGTCTCCAAAGTCCTAATGGCTATGATGATTGCCGACCTCCGTCGCGAAAATGGCACTTAAAGAAAAAGAAGATAGGAAATGTGTTCGAGACTGATATTCATTGGTGCATACTCATACTGAAAATTATTTATAAGGCTCTCCAATAAGTCAATGGAAAATGAGCACTACAGTGAAAATGCTGACTTTATTACATTATATAAATTTTACTACTGCATTAATTTACTGAATGTAATGCATAAATACTTTGTGTTATCTGTACACTAAGAACTCAATTTCTCCGTTTTCTGCCATTGTTCTTCCTTAGTGTTCATGGCTATATGCCATTGTAAAGCAGTGGCAGAATATACCTCATAAGCATCCATTGCAGTACATCCAGTGGCGGATCTACCGGGAAGGAAAATGGGGAAATCCTCCCTAACAAGGACCAAAATTAATAAAAATATATGATGTATAATAATATGCATGATTCATTGATTGCCATAAAGCATTCGATATAGTCAGGCACGACAAGCTGAGGGCGATATTAACCAATATTGGAATAAACACCTGCGATCTAAGAATTATTAGCAAACTTTACTGAAATCAAGCATCGTATATCCATACAGAGGCAGAAGAATATACGATATACGCGGTAAACGATATCAAAATCAAACGTCCGTCAGGGATGTATACTATCACCACTTTTGTTCAACATATAGTCTGAGGAAATCTTTCAAGAAGAAGTGGAGAATATTGAAGTCGGAATTCAAATAAACAGAGAATGTATCCATAACATAAGATACGCAGACGACACGGTGGTATTCGCTGACAGTTCTGAACTCTTTAAGAATTAATGAATAAAATCACAGAAGTAAGTCAGAGATATGAGCTTATACTAACCATTAAGAAAACAAAATGTATTTAGATCTTTAAGAAAGAACAGTAATTAGGACGAATCAGTATGAACAGTCAACAAATATAAACAGTAAAAACATATTCCTACCTGGGTACAAACGTCAATGAAAATTGGAACCATCAGCGAGAGATATGGACTGATGCCGCTATTATACGGAAAAGTAGAAGGCAAACGCGGACCAGAAAGACAAATTTTCTGGTTGAAAAATCTACGTAAGTGGTTCAACAATTTTTAAAGCAGCAGTGTGCAAAGTACATATTGCCACGATGGTCGCCAACGTCCGAAACGGATAGGCACTATAAGAAGAAGAAGAAGAAGAAGAGCATTTGAAATGTTCAGTCTTTTGATTATTTCTTTTTCTCTTCATTTTGTATTATTGCAATATACATAGGTATATCGGCATTAAATTCATGTTAATAAATAGAAAATATTTTTAAAAAACCATAAAATCCTTAATAAAAGTTATATTTGTTAAAATACCTAATAGGGCTACATCACAGAACAGAACTAGTTTTCGATCGGGTGACCGATCATCATCAGTGTTTACGTGAATCTAACATGCTAACCACCAAAGTAAAAAATATTTGGATAAAAACCCTTTAGAATTAATCCGTCATAGAAACATAGAAATAAAATGTGAAATTAAACATGAATGTTTAAAATATCCAATGTTTCATGCTCTAGGTACTATTGAGCTGGAATCTGACTTGTTCACATCATGACTGTATGGTAGCAAGTGCAGTATGGTAGAAAAGTACCCAGTAATCCTCTAACACCCAGACTGTATGGTTTACCTAAGATATCATGAAAAATCCTGAAATTCTCCATTGGTATTGTTATGTTGATGATTGTTTTCTCGTCATCTCAGGTAACTCAAATACAGCTGACCTATTACTTTCTAGAATCAATCAAATCTACTAGAGTCTTCCCACTCAATCAATTTTCTCGAACTTACTACTACCAGATTAAATGACCACTTCGACTTCAGTATCTATAGGAAACCAACACAGACCGACCATGTTATTCCATCATCTTCTAACCATCCTATGTCACACAAACTTGCTGCTTTTGACAGTTTCATACACCGTCTTGAAACCATCGCCTTATCACAATCCAACTACAATAAATAATTAAATATACTTCGTCAAATAGCTTCCAATAACGGTTACGATCCACACATCATAAGCAAGCTCATTCATAAAAGACAGCTCTCATGGTCTTACGACATGCTGCGTTCCCTAGGGATTTGACAACCAAACCTACTTATGCTTCCATACCTTTCCACGAAGATAGACTATCTGGGGATATTTCAAATATTATAAAAAGATCAGTAGATAACGTTCAAATTTCTTTTAAGTTATCCAACAACTTAGGACAGTTTCTATCCAACTCCAAAGATAGTATCAACTATATGAATCGTAGTGGTGTTTATAAACTAAAATGTTCTGACTGTGATGCCACTTACATAGGAACAACTTGTAGATCACTTGCTTCTCGCTCTCTTGAACACACCAAAAGAGAGAACACCTCTACCTTTTCACAACATCTTAAAGAGAAAAATCATATTCTGAATATCCCAGATGACGTCTTTCTTCTGCACAATATCCCACAGAAAGACTTCTTAAAGTTGGCCTTGTACGATGACCTAGAATTAGTCGAAGAAAAACAAAAAAGTTCGAATTGTGTCAACACACTTGCTACCATACAGTCATGATGTGAACAAGTCAGATTCGAGCTCAATGGTACCTAGGGCATGAAACATTGGATATTTTAAACATCCATGTTAAATTTCACATTTTATTTCTATGTTCCTATGACGGATTAATTGTGAAGGGTTTTTACCCAAATATTTTTTACTTTGGTGGTTAGCATGTTAGATTCACGTAAACACTGATGATGATCGGTCATCCGATCGAATACTAGTTCTGTTCTGTGATGTAGCCCTGTATAGGGATTTTAACAAATATACCTTTTATAAAGGATTTTATGGTTTTTTGTAATAAATGGTATACAGCCAACTACAGGAAATAGCTATTTGTATAGCAAGGGAGGAAAGTGCTACTTTTCCTCCCGAGAATGAAGTTTACTGCCCGACGCGTAGCGGAGGGCAGTAATTATTCAAGGGAGGAAAAGGCACTTTACTCCCATGTTATACATATGGTTTTTCCACCTTCCTCAAATAACAAGTCATTTTTTCATTTCTACTTAATTTATTTACGTAACTAACCAACAAAATTTATTAGAACTAAAACAAACAAGTAGGTACAATATAACTGTCAACTGTCAAATATAAGTCAAATTATTAATGTAAACATTGTTAAATCAAAGTAACAATTTACTGTTTTTTACCATTCTACAAAATACAGGGTGTTTTATAAATAAACGTTAAAATGTATAGATACTTACGTAATAGAAAATAGATATTGTCCATAAGTTGTATTTCGTGAATGAAATACCATGACGTCACTTTTACTTTTCCTCCCTAGGGAGGAAAAAATTTTTCCAGCCTAGGGAGGAAAAGTACAACTTTGCTCCCTAAAATCAGGTCCGGAAAAGTATACTTTCGGTAGAGGTAGGTGGAAAAAATTTTTTCCTCGCGGATTTTTAGAAAATATTTAATTGATCAAATTATAACATTATGGTCCGCTCTGTATGTACTCTAAACCCAAGAATTAAGATTTTTAACCAGCACGACACCCATCTCTTTTCCAACTTCGATTTAAAGATATACAAAGCAATCAAATCAAGTCATGACCATATTTGAAAGCTCCATTTCGTATCAATTCATTCGGTCCACTGTCCCATCTCACAGATAAGTTACAGTAGCAAATCGCTTCATTTTTTTATGGATTATTTTTTCTACTTCTGACATGGAACACGTGTACACTCGAGACAGATTTGAGATTTTTTTGAATGAAGGTGGGTAGGTGGAAATGAAGAGATTTAAATTTGAAGATGACGGTGTATATATAAATATGGAAATTCCCTGTTTTAACTTTTAAATTCGTCACGGATTTGAAATTAGGATATTCGGTAGCTGAAGATCTGTTCATATCCACCTGTTTGGTTGTTTACATATTTTATATTTCTATTAGAATATCTACGTGTATATTATCTATAAACGTATTTTTCGAATGGTATCGTTGTTTGTTCTTCTAAACCAGGGGTGGGCAAAGTGCGGCCCGCGGGCCGCGTGCGGCCATTTATACATTTTTTTGCGGCCCGCGGAAAAAAATTAACTGTTTTCATTTAAAGATTTTTTAAAAATTATTGCTAATTTTAATAAATAAATATAGATAATGCAGCTATTAATGTTCGGATGACCAAGCGGGGGAAATTGTGACCCCAGCGTATGTTTTTCTTTATTAAATTCAAAAGTATTTTCAATTTTTAACTCATTATTTTTTTATTTTACTTTATAGGCTATTGATTATGTACTATAGAAAGGAATTACAACGTTAACGGGGTTTTATTATTTCATATGGTCATTGAATCTCTCTATATGAAAAAACCGCGGAGTTCTACCATTTAAAGGGGTGCGTTTTTGAGAAATGGGTAAATTAGTCCCTGGGCACATGTTACATTAGGGTGAGTTCTATGCACTTTTGGTACAAACACGTCTACATAAAAAATGTTCCTGGTTAAATTTCCTATCTAAATATAACTTTTTAAAGTCAAAGATACGTTTTTTTACAAAAATATATTCAAAAGAAAAAGCACAAAGAAACCCAAAAGAAAGAAATTTTGTTTTTTGTCTCATAACTTTTGCCCACGGGGATATAGGTATAGACATTGCTTCACAGAAAAAAAAACTTACATATCTTCTCTTTAAAATGGTGTTTGGTAGAGGTCATTAGGATTTATAGTTTTCGAAATATGATTTTTCAAAATTCGCCACTCACAGCAATTTTGGGCAATTTTCCTTGTTATTTCGCAAATATTGTTCTGTAACTTTTTTCTACATAACTTTAGGTATATGCAATGGTACACGTAAGAGGAATAGAAATCAATTAGGTACCTTTAAAATGGTCTACTGTATAATGTTGTACGACTTCTTTTAAAGAGGTTATCTTTTTCAAGACTTTTAACGAGTTTTTATATTTTTACGATTATTTTTTAAATTTCGCATTATAACTTTTTTTCTATATGGTATATTTTATATAATAAAAAAGAAAGCTTATTCTGTTTACTTTAAAATGGTGTATTATAAAAAATTCTAGGGTTATTTTTGAATAAGATATGCTTTTTCAAATTGTAATAAGTACTTGCAACGATTTTTGATTTTAGGATTATTTTTTAAATTCCTCATTGTAACTTTTTTATGTGATTGTGTGTTATGATTGAATCTTATTTTTTATAGGTAATACTTTTGATCCACTTGACTCGGCCGGGCAAACTTGAAAATATGGATTAATTCCAATATTTACTGTCAAAGTTCTTGCACCACAAGCTTTGCTTGAAAAAAATAGCATGTAAATGTACCAAAGGATGTACAAAAGACTGCGGTTGTAGGAAGATACGAATTAGTTGTTCAATATTCTGCAAAGGGTGCATGTGCAATGTGCATGGGTACTAATTGTGGGAACTCTAAGATAACTGAGGTGTCAGAGGAAGATATTGAAGCTAATGATAACGAAGAGATGGACTTTGATTTTGAAAATTTTTTAAATGTCAACGTTTAAATAATTTTAACTAAAGTGATGTTTTTTAAGACTAATGTTTTTGTAATTTTTGTAAAAGAAATGTTTTAAATAATACAGGTAAAAAAATATCAAAGAATAACTCGGTTTCCATTATGTATTTAAATATAGATGATACACCATTTTAAAGAACAGAAAGTAAGCCTCTTTGTTGCGCAATATATAGATAGTATATTCATGTACAAGAAAAAAAAGTTATAATGAGAAATTTCAAAAATAATCGTAAAAAATGTAAAAAATATTATTTTTTTATATTAGGTATTATATAATATATAATATATTACATAATAATTTTGTTTTATTTTTATATTATGTTATAAAGAAATCGTTAAAAGTAGAAAACTTTGAAAAACCCCAATCTCTTTAAAAAAAGTCGTACAACGTTATACAGTAGACCATTTTAAAGGTAATTGATTTCTATTCCTATTACGTGCACAATTGCATATACCTAAAGTTACGTAGAAAAAAGTTACAGAACAATATTTGCGAAATAACGAGAAAAATTGCCCAAAATTGCTGTGAGTGGCGAACTTTGAAAAATCATATTTCGAAAACTGTGAATCCTAATGACCTATACCAAACATCATTTTAAAGAGAAAATATGTAATTTTTTTTTTGTGAAGCAATGTCTATACCTATATCCCCGTGGACAAAAGTTATGGGATAAAAAGCAAAATTTCTTTCTTTTGGGTTTCTTTGTGCTTTTTCTTTTGAATATATTTTTGTAAAAAAAGTATCTTTGACTTTAAAAAGTTATATTTAGATAGGAAATTTAACCAGGAACAATCTCCATGTAGACGTATTTGTACCAAAAGTGCATAGAACTCACCCTAATGTAACCTGTGCCCAGGGACTAATTCACCATTTCTCAAAAACGCACCGCTTTAAATGGTAGCACTCCGCGGTTTTTTCATAAATAGATGTCCATTGACCATATCAAATAATAAAACCCCGTTAACGTTGTAGTTCCTTTTAGCTATCTTATTTTGAATATAATCAATAGCCTATTAATATCATTCTAGATATCCTCATATTTTGAAATAAAAAAAATCCCTATATTTTACGAATAAAAAATATATTCTGAAGTTGATGTTTAGTAAAATACCGTGTATTATGTGTAATTCCAAGTAGTTTTACGCTAATGACGTCGACTTTGCAAAGTAACAAGACACTTACTCAACATACACACTACACATGACACTAATACTCATGTTGTCACTGGCTGAATGACATAAAATCCATGCCATAAAAAAACTTCATTTTGTTGGTAAGGGAGCGTTTAAGTATTACGTAACGCAATTTTTGAAGATTTTTGACCCCCCCTCCCCCCAGGTAACGCACCGTAACGTTTTTATGTACCCCCCTCCCCCTACCTAAACGTTACGTAACACCCAAGTCACCATTTGAACCTAAATGGAAAACTAGGTTGCGAAAAGTGCCGGAATTATTATTTTAATCGCATTTGAGGTAATAATAAAAACATACAATCATCATCCAGCCTCAAAAGTCCACTGCTGAACATAGGCCTCCTCCCCTCATTTCCAACCACGTCTATCCTGCGCCGCTCTCATCCAGTTTTTATTTAGCTTTCTTACGTCGTCTGTCCATCTTGTAGGCGGTCAACCGGAGCTTCTCTTGTCTTCTCTTGGCCTCCATTCCAATAACCTTTTTGTCCATCGCCCACGTGTCATTCTCGCTATGTGTCCTGCCCATCTCCACTTCAAGTTAGCTATCCTTTTGATGACGTCAGTCACCTTTGTTCTTCTCCTGATTTCTTCGTTTCTGATTTTGTCTCGCAGAGTTATTCCTAACATTGACCGCTCCATTCTTCTCTGCGTTACTCTTAGTTTGGTAGCCGAGGCTTTAGGTAAGGTAAGTGTTTCTGATCCGTACGTCAAGACTGGGAGGACGCAATGATCAAATACCTTTCTCTTTAGGCATATGAGCAACTCACTCTTAAAAGTTTCTCTCAGTTTTCCAAATGCTGCCCACCCAAGAACGATTCTTCTTTTTAGGTCATGTGTCTGGTTATCCCTGCCAATCGTAATTTCATGTCCCATGACATGAAATATGTCCAAAACTTAGAATAATAATCTTTTATTACTAATTTTACATTTAAATTTACATTTTCCCTGCTTGGCCCCATCCTTACATACGTTTTTGGCTTCATCCTTTATTGTTCTTCTCATGCATTCTTCTATTTGATCTTCTTTAATAAAAACAAAATAAAATAACATATTTATTATTTCAATATTTTATTTTGCTTAGTAAAAATTTTTGTATAACAAATAATATACGATGTTGCCAGTAGTTTCGGAAAAATAGTGAAAAAAATGTGTAAAACTTTTTGTTCTTCAACGCCCTATATCGTGAAAACGCATGCCTTTACAAAAATTTTATACTAAGCAAACCCCAATTATTTTTCAGTTTTTCACCTATCTTAGAGATCGTGTTACCTTTTTCTGAAACACTCTGTATATGTAAGAAGGCACTTATGGAATAAAATTATTTCTGTCCATGTTTTAATCAATTTTAAAAAACGCTGAGACCCGTAGATTTTAATATATAAAAATGTGTGCTTTTTAAACATAAATTTAAATGTACAGGGTGATTTATGCAAGACTACCGTAGTCCATAAGCTTTATTTGTTAACACCCTGTATATTTTTATATGTTTAAAAGCTGCTTAACAATCTGAATTTATGGTCTTTATGAATAATACAGGGTGATCATTTAAAATTATAATGTATGGAAACCACTTATGGAATAAAATTGTTTTTGTCATGTGTCATTATTTTAGAAAATTACAAAAACGCTAGGATACGTCAACTTTAAATAGATAAATTCAACTATGGACTATTTAAACATAAATTTGAATATACAGGTTGATTCACTAAAGTCTAGCATACTCCATTATCTTTAATTTTAATTAAACACCCTGTATATTTTTGTTTTTAGAAGCTGCTTAACAACCTCATCTCAAAAATGTGTATTATGTAGGGTCTATTATGAATAATGCAAGGTGAAATTTTGAAATTCACTTGAAATTTTGAAATCACACTTTAAATAAAGGTACTATTTTTTTAAATATCTATCAATTTTCTAAACTAAGCATCAATATAGTGGGTTTTGTATTTAATGCTTTTTATTTAAAGACATTTTTAAATAATTTGAAAATTTGCGTATTTAAAACATTAATGAATACCTACTGCAGAAAACGATTTCAGAAAACACAAGATTTATGAACATGTAGTTCCCTTCTGCAACCTCATAAATAACATCAACATCTGTATCTTTTAATCTTTTGTTGTGGAGACAGGTCCATCTAATTATTGGAAACAAATGTTACTGTGCTTCATCTGTGTGTTACAAATTTTAAGATTTTTTCACTTGAAAACGTACTATTATGTATTGTCCTCTTGTCGGAACATGAACGGAGCGTGAGAGTGCAACATAAAACAATTCAGGGGTCTGTGTAAAACATAAATGAAATTCCGTAGTTTTTTTTTTCATTTAAGTTAAAAAAAAATCCACAAGGAAAAAGTTTTCCTGTAGTTGGCTGTATACCATGTAATACAAAAAATAGTAAATCCTTTATAAAAGGTATATACTTACTTTGAAATATATACCTTTTATAAAGGATTTACTAATTTTTAAAAAAAGAATGTTACGTAAGGCGCTGTTTGAACCCCCCTCCCCCATGTAACGCGCCGTAACGTTTTACAAGACCCCCCCTCCCCCCCAAACTGCGTTACGTAATACTTGAACGCTCCCTAATTGTCATTTTTGACATTTTTGACGTGGGGTCATTTTTTCCCACCCTTGGTCATCCGTGTAACAAAAAAAGGTTGGTCATCGGAAGGTTAAATGACACTTTCACAGCGGGTGATTTTTCCGCAAATTTTCGACATAACGCGGGCAATTATTTGAGTTTCCGGCATAGAATTTTGTCGGCTCCCTCAATGAAATCCATGAAATTTCAACAAATGGAAACGATATTTTTGAACTAATCGGGAACTGTTTGAAAAAATTTAAATTAACCCGTAACCACCTAGTAAGTGTAACAACCGACAGAGCACCAAATTTAAGAGGGGCAAATATTGTAATGTTGAGAAAACTTAAAGGTTACGTTCATAAATAATTTCCAGAACAGGTGTTATGCAAAAATGTTTTGCAAGTAGACAACGTCATTTCAATTATAACTAACATTGTTAATTGTATTCGTTCAAAATGATTAAATCATCGTGCATGCATAGCATTAATGGAAGAGTTAGAAATAGAACATACTGATGTGTCTTATACCACAATCATCTTCGATGGTTAAGTTTAGAAAAGGTTCTTAAAAGATGTTGTGAATTAGGGGAGGAAATTGCTTTATACGCCAGTCAATGAGAGCAAGAACAGGATATTACCTCTGAATTCTATCCTACTGCATGGATTTTAATGAAATTTTGGGAATAGCCTCTACTTATCTCCTAATTCAAAGTCTACCCTATGCCGACTAGCGCTTTTATCTTGTGGCGGTTCCCACCCCTTCAAGGGTGTGGAAAATTTTTTGGTCAAAATAACCACGGAAGTCGCTAGAGAACCTAATTGTATTCTATAACTTTTTTTTGGAAAACTTAATACTTTTTGAGTTATTCGTGGTTTAAAATTGGCCATTTTCATTGAAAAATGACACCTTCTCCTAGTTTTGTTAATAGTAAAAGTTTTGTAAAAGTAAATATACTTCTCATTTTTTCTTAAAATACATTTGTCATCAATTTTTTTGCAGCATATCTCGCTTAGTTTGAATATAATCGACATTTAATATTGCTCATTTTAAAGGTCTTTTCAAGAACTACAAATGGTTTGTAGCATTATACACCTAAAATCGACCGTTTCTCTATTTCAAGTTGAATACACCGATTTAAGCATGCACCAAAATAACAAACTCGTTACCTTCTCTTTTTTAAATTACTCTGCGATTCAAAAACATATTCCGATGTGCATCACTTTTCGCTTTTACAGACAAAAAAAGAAATTGGAAATAAAAGTTGTCAAAACTTTAAACGCGATTTTCTCAAAACTACTTTTTTCAAAGACGGTGAACATTTGTTTACATTGTAACTCAAAATCTCAAATAACTCAAATCCACCTGAAATGTTTCATAAATTTTCTTTAGGGATTTCGTGAGGTAACTCTGTCGAGATATTTTTTTAGGCTTTTTTTTTTGTTCAACGATAATAAATATGTTGATTTTTACCCTTTTTTACAAAATATTTCGTTATTTTGACTTCTGGGTGATTTAAAAATCTCAAAAATCGTTAATAACACTAAAAAACTCGAGAGCGTTACCTCAAAAAGAAACTCATGCTAATAAAATATTTTTGAAATTTTTGTTTCATTTGATCCAATTACGAGTTCTGATGTTTATTGCAAAAAAATTTTTTTTGAGGTGTCTGTAAAAATTTGCCATTGTTGGCTTATTTTTCAATATGTAGCCTTGAATTTTTTTTGAGTATTTTTTGAATTATACTAAATATGTTTATTCACTTTAAAAATAAAATAATTCTACCACAGTTTCAAATAAAATTCAAAAAAGGTGCTTGAAATGTTGATTTCAACCCATACTCCCACCCTAACAAAATTATCTAGTAAAATGTTAAAAATCGAACATGTTAAGGTAACAAATATTGCGGCCCTCGGTAATAGACCAACAACATTTTGTTGCCCACCCCTGTTCTAAACTATAGTATGCGGCAAAATAAACAGTACTAAAATGAATATTGAAATGGTTATGATTATTTATACTGTGAGGACGTTTGAATTGGAATAAATTCATTATCCTCTAGAATGGGCGAATTTGGAGAAAAATCCTGAGACAGGTCCATTTTTATTTTTAAATTATGACTTTTTGACATACCTACATATCATACTAGTGACGTCATCCATCTGGGCGTGATAACGTAATAGATGTTTTTTTTTCAAATGAGGGTAGGGGTTGTGTGATAGCTCATTTGAAAGGTTATTTAATTCTCTATTCAGCAATATAAACATTAACATAATTATTTTTACAGGGTGTATAAAAATTTTTTTTTATTAAATTAATTTACACAAAAAGAAGAATGTAAGTAATTTATTTAATTCAAAATACATTTTACTGCTATCATAAAAACAGGTAATAATGTTTATTTCACAAACAAATATTGCTTTTCGCTTAAATTCAATGTTTAAACTGCTAAGAGACAGGTGGGTGACAGTTTAAACATTGAATTTAAGCGAAAAACAATGTTTGTTTGTCAAATAAACATTTCTTTCTGTTTTTTGACAGCACTCAAATGAATTCTGAAAGAAATTAATTACATACATTCTTCTTTTTGTCTCAAATAATTTAATCCAAAAAAATTTTTTGGACACCCTGTATAAATATTTATGTCAACGTTTATATTACTGAATAGAGAATTAAATAACCTTTTAAATGAGCTATCACACGACCCCTACTTCCATTTAAAAAAATCATCGATTACGTCATCACGCCCAGGCGGATGACGTCACTAGTAAGATATATACGCCAAAAAGTCATAATTTTAACCTTTAACTACCCGCGCATCAAGTTATATCATAACTACACGCGTGGCGTACTTTATACGCCACAAGAAAATACACTTAAAAACAGCGGATTTGTTTTTTTTTTTTTTTGAAAAAATACACTTAGTTGTTTGTTATAAACCTTATTCGGCATCAGTGAATAGGGCTTTTCATCGATTGTCATTTGTTTCGAGCTTCTGTCATGTGTCACATAATTTTAATATATCTACGTCATACGTCTTTGGTTTGTATCATTGGTAATTACCAATAACGTACGACGTAGATGTATTAATATTATGTGACACATGACAGAAGCGCGAAACAAATGACTGTGAATGAAAAGCCCTATAGTTGGAGTTCCTTCTCAGTAAGCAAATTGGGATTTATAACTGGAATCATGGAATAACTGGATTCCATGATAAATAAAATTACTAATAAAAATTTTTTTGAAATGTGATTTTTTGTAGGAGAAAAAGTATTGTTTATAAAGAAAAATATATTTTGTGCCATAATGACTAAAAAAAATTGAAATATGTACTTATATTACGACTTATATTAATATAATCGTGACGTATATTGTCCACCACCGGAAACAACAAATAATAAACTGTAAATTACGATCTTCCCAGAACGCTGATTATAACGAAACTAAAACCAAATTGCAAAGCACATTCCAGTGATAGGTTAGAGAGATAAACAAGGTCAAAAATTAAATTTTTAAATATATTTGCAGTAGAATTCTTACATCTGGCGTACAAAATACGCCAGCGCGTGTAGTTAAAGGTTAAAATAAAAATCAACCTGTCTCAGGATTTCTCTTCAAATTCGCCGCTTCTTGAGATAATGAATTTATTCCAACTCAAACGTCCTCACTGTATATTTCGTATACATAATGTAGCCTGGCAAACATTATTCACGACGAAGTTCCCGGTAAAACAGATGTTAAAGATTGTAATTTTGGAAAAAAAAATAGCGAAATCCGTTAATCCGTTCACGAGAAAATCAACTATCAAAATGAGCATAATAATTTTTGTTAATGAAAAACATTTGCGGTTAAATCTAAAGATATTTTTTAAATCAATGTTATTTTTTAAAAAAACAAAAATAATAGGCAGTATCTGGTTTGTATAATAAAATAGCATTATTCAATTATAAATATTAATTTATATTTATAAAGTTAACAAAACTTAAAAATTAAAATTATTTTTAAGTTAACCTTTTTTCATCAAATTTTTAAATTTAGAATTCTGATCGACGTTCGGAAGTTTTTCTTTAGCTGCTCGGCATTTTTCTCACCTTTCGACACGCCACGCACTTCCCTCGTGACGTCACACGAGTGAAAATCAATTTCCAACAATTTCCCCCTCGCCCACGACCAATCAGATGCACCCCGAAAGAAAAACTCCGCAGGCGATGGCGGCGGAGCTTCTATTATTTTCCGAGGAAAACTCAAAATAAGGAAAAGCTCAAGAGCCCCGAGCTCTCTTTACCGCCAGTGAATAGAAAGGTTCTGGATCGGCTTTGGGGGTTTGATGGAAAAGGGTTGCGCTTTACTTAAAACGGTTTGTAAATTTGAAAATTTGAAAATCCTATGTACCTCTACAATTATTACGTCTTTCAATAAAAATAACGATTATAGAACTTGTACTACGTTAATGATTTGATCTTGCAACAAACAGAACAAATCTAGAATTAGTCTAGTAAAATAAGATTACACTACATGTAAATCAAAATGTAAATTCGTACAGGTTGAAACAAATTTTATATCAAAGTTTAGGTGAATACAAACGATGTTTTCAAAAAAGTATCCGTATCATATGAGGGGATCATTGTTTAAATAATTAAAAAGGGGTCATTTTTGCACAATATTTACTTTTTTAACTCCTGAGGTAATTTACATTTTATTGAAGGTCTTTAGGATTTTTTTCTGCAAAGCTGAAGAATAAATATTTTACCTAAGACTTACTACATTAAATTTGACCCCCTATTTATTTAAATACTTGTATATAAAAATTAAAAATCAAATTTGCAAATAAATATTATTTGCGTTATAAGCACTATAAATTATTTTTATTTAATAGGAGAAGTTGCGCTATATTACCAGTATTAAGCAAAAAAGTTGGTTAAAGAATATTTAATAATTTATGAGATATTTAATTTGTTTATTAAATGTTACTATATTTTCAATTGCAAAAATGCGGTTGTTACCAAATGAATATAAAGCTGTTTAAAATCTCATTACTTTTATTTTTATGTATGTTTTCGATAAATGTATTGATAAAAAATTTACGTTTAACTCCCTTCGAAGATGGCTTTTGAAAATTGTTCTAATTTGTTTATAATTTGTTTTTTTAATAACGTCCCGGTGATTAAACATTTTAAAATTCTGTTTCGATAATCGGGTTCCTAGGAATTTTTCACAAATTAACAAATTCTTTTTGTCATTTTTTCTTCTTCTTTTTTTTTCTTATAGTAAATGATACAGATTTGCTTATAGAGGGAGTTTCATTAAAAATGTCCAATCTCTGAGTTGTAGATTATAGACCTCAAAATATTAAGATTTAACTAAAATCGCTTAAATAAAATATAGCTCCTTATTGAGTTACAGGGTGTTTTATTAGAAAAGTTAAAAATTATTTTTGCTCAGTATTTTAAACCTATTCGACGTATCTTTTTCATACTTGGTAGAAAGTGTAGGTACTATACAGCCTATGAAATTATTATAAATACAGGTTTCTGGCTATTACCAGAGGCGCACAAAAGGGGGAAGCAAATGGTTGACCCTTCCCAAATTCTACGTCACTGGCGAAATTTCCATTTTAGTGCAATTTTTAGATTCTCCAATACTCCCTATGTAAATAATATAATCTTCACTCGTAACGATAAAGTCATTAATTAGTTTTCGAGATATTTGAAGTTAAATAAGTAACGGCACAGTTATTTAGTTATTTTAATTAATGTTTTGTGCCTCGCAATTTTTAATTTCAAATATCTCGAAAGCTAATGATTTTATCGTTAAGACTGAAGAACATATTATTCATTCTTAACGATAAAATCATTAGTTTTCGAGATATTTGAAACTAAAAATTAAGCGGCACAATACATTAAGCAAAATAACTAAATAACTGTGCCGTTACATGTTTAACTTCAAATATCTCGAAAACTAATGAATATCGTTACGAGTGAAGACAATGTTATTTACAAAGAGAGTATTGGACAATCTAAAAATTGTGCTAAAATGGCAATTTCACCAGTGACGTAGAATTTGGGAAGGGTCAACCATTTACTGTTCCCTGTCGTACGCCTCTAGTAATAGCCGGAAACTTGCATTTAACATAATTTTATAGGGTTAATAGTACTTACACCTTCTACCAAGTATGAAAAGGATACGTTGAATGGTTTTAAAATACTTAGCAAAAATATTTTTTTAAATGTTTAAATAAAACACCCTGTAACTCAATAAGGAGCCATATTTTATTAAGTGATTTTGATTTCTTGATTTCTGAAAAACGACAAAAAATTTGTTAATTAGCGAAAAATTCCTAGGAACCCGATTATCGGAACAGCATTTCAAAATGTTTAATACCCGCGACGTTATTAACAAAACAAATTATAAACAAATTAGAACAATTTTCAAATGCCATTTAAGAGGGGAGTTAAATTGAAATTTGAATTTGTCAATACATTTATCGAAAACATAGGTACATAAAAATAAAAGTAATGAGATTTTACACAGATTTATAGTTTTTTGGGAACAGCTGCGATTTTGCAATTGAAAATATAGTAACATTTAATAAAAAAATTATATATCTCATAAATTATTAAAATATTTTATAACCAATTTTTTTGCTAAATACTGGTAATATAGCGCAACTTCTCCTATTACATAAAATAATTTATAGTGATTATTTAAAACGCAAATAATATTTTTTTGCAAATTTGATTTTTAAATTTTATATATAATTATTTAAACAAATAGGGGGTCAAATTTAATTTAGTAAGTCTTAGGTAAAAGATTTATTCTTCATCTTTGCAGTCCTAAAGACCTTTAATAAAATGTAAATTACCTCAGTAGTTAAAAAAGTAAATATTGTGCAATAATGACCCCTTTTTAATTATTTAAACAATGATCCCCTCATATGATTTGGGTACTTTTTTTTGCATTCACCTAAACTTTGATATAAAATTTGTTTGTTTCAACCTGTAGGGAATTACATTTTAATTTTTTTTTATTTTATTAGGCTAAATATTTATGAAGATTATGTAGAATATACTATGTGGATGGTAAGACAAATATAAGGGTGCTAAAGTGTATTCGAAAATAAATTGAAATTTTAAATAGTATAAAAACCAAGAAACTTGAATACTTTTGGCATCATCATCATCATCAGTTGCCTCTTCAACCCTTTGTGAGCCTTTGTGAGGTAGGTGGAAAATAAAATTTTAGCCAAATAATAAAGCTCAGGGAAAGTGGATTTGTATTTTTTCCAAAATTTCATCGGGTTAATTTTTCTTGCAAAATGTGGCATTTTGAAAGGAAATGTGGCATTGGGTAGTAGACGTAAATCATAAACAATCGCTTTATATTGCCGATAACGCCGCTTCTCGTTGGTGCCATGTGCCATATAATACATACTACTTGTTGGCTCGATATGTGCAATAAATATGCCTGATATAGATTTTAATGCAACGAAATTGTTTGTTTATCTTCAAAAAAATTCTTGTAATTAATTAATATTATTTTAATATAGATTTATATTGTGCATTCATTCAATTTTTATCAACTAATGTAGTACCAAAATACCGGTATTTTAAGATAAATACCGGTTTTTTATACAGGACAAAAATCGTCCGGGATTCCGGTATTCGGGATCCCGGAATCACGGTATTGTAAGCCCTACTCAGATGGACAGGGCATGTAATATGCAGTAACGACAATCGCCTTATAAACAATGTGTTTTGGGAAAGACCAGAGGAGAGAACGTCTGTAGGATGGCCTAGAAAAAGGTGGAAAGATGCAGTCAGAGAAGATATGGAAAAATGGCAGGGAGACAATGGGAAATAGTGGCACAGGACCGACAAACATGTAAGGCAATAGCAAACGTGGTAAAGACTCACAAAAAGTTGTAACGCCATTGATGATGATAACGATATATTAATCTGTAAATATATTTATCTATAAAGGTAAAACATGATAACAAAATTTAATTTTGTTTAGACAAATTCTTTCAGCAGCTAGAACTAATATTCGGATTTTTTTAAGTCGATATAATCTTCGACGAGCAACAGTTTGTAACCTTTATCTCTTAATGTTGAAATATAGAGACCTACATCGATGGAGATGGAGATGGAGACAGTGGAACTCGTGTAAATTCGCGGAAAGCTAGAAGGAAGTTTCGGAAACGGCGCTTCCTTATAATTGCGTCATTTTTTGAATGATTCATTAGGCAAAACGTTTCAAAGAATTTTCAAAGTGTACAATGGGGAATACGCAGATAATTATTTATTATATTCGTTCAGTAAGAGATTTCTTCGTAATTGTGCTATAAATAAAACGATTGGACGGAATATTAGAGAAAAGAACACATTTTCAATTAGAGTAATAATAAATTAGTGTTATTAAACAAAGGAAGTTATTATACAACGAGTATATTTTAAGAAATGTAATAGAAATTTCCATAAAAACGTTTCTATTCTAACAAGTCTTAATTAATGTACAGCAATCTGCTTTGCAAATGGCAAAACAGTAATAAAACTCTAAAATAAAACTAAAAAAATCGCAAAAATTTGAAAAAGCTGCCTGGTAAAATAAAGATATAATTATTGAGAAAACAATAAGAAAGTGGCATCAACAGCAATAAGAAATCCAATATTACAGGACATAATAACAGTAAATTAACTAAACAATAAAATTAAAGGTAGATTATACAGGGTGGACCACTTATGGAATAAAATTATTTTGCCCTTGTTTTAAAAAATGATAACAAATAATGACATCTCTCTATGTAAATGTGCGCTTTTTAAACAAACATAATGAAACTAAATATAAACAAAATAAGGGACATCTACCAAATTAAAATAAATAAGACACTACAGAAATACGACAAGATTGAAAAAGAAGGCTCACTAGATGAAAAACGGACAAAATTATAGGAAGTAATAAACGAATCAGCTAAAAATGCTGTGAAATTAAGAAAGTAATAAAAATAAAACAAAACTGTGGACAAATCTGATGGTGAACAAACCCACTAAAAGGAGCTTGTATTTATAAAAGAGATGCGTTGAAAAGATATGTGTAAACAAAGAATGTAAAGGACAAAGAACGATGTAACAATAAAAATAAAATTTAACCAAAGTTAAGGTTATAAAAATTATAGATCCTTATGAAATAAGATCAAAGCATTAAGAGGGAAGATGATGACATTTTCAAGAAAATTTCCGGAGTGGAAATCAAAACCTCAGACAGCAGTTAAAAATGTAATTATCATTACAATCAATTACAATTAATAAAACTTATATCATCATAATTCTCTTTGCCTTATCCCTATGCGGTGTCGGCTTCCCTAATTGCATTTCTCCACACAATTCTATCTTGGGTCATATCAATGTTAATCCCCTTTACCAACATGTCCTGCCTTATCGTCTCCCCCCAGGTCTTCTTTGGTCTTCCTCTCCTGCTCCTTCCAGGAATCTGCACTTCAGCTATTCTTCGTATTGGGTCATTAACGTGTCGACGTTGAACATGACTAAACCATCTTAACCTATGCTCTCTCATTTTGGCATCAATTGGTGCCACACCTAGACTTCCCCTAATATACTCATTTCTAATTTTATCCTTCTTTGTCACTCCACTCATCCATCTAAGCATTCTCATTTCCGCCACATGCATTCGTTGTTCCTCTTTCTTTTTCACTGCCCAACATTCAGTTCCGTGCATCATAGCCGGTCTTATGGCTGTTTTATAGAATTTTCCCTTCAGCTTCATTGGAATTTTTCTGTCACACAACACACCACTCGCTTATTTCCACTTCATCCATCCAGCCCTAATTCTACTGCATGCATCTCCATCTATTTCTCCATTACTCTGTAATACCTATCCTAGGTACTTAAAACTATTGCTTTTCACAATCATTTAACCATCCAAAGATACCATTTTATTTGTAGTAACTCCATCTTTAAATGAACATTCCAAATACTCTGTTTTTGTCCTACTAAGTTTTAAACCTTTTTCCTCCAGAGCTTGTTCCACTGTTCCAGTTTTTGTTCTAAGTCTCTTTCACTATTTTTTATTAACACTACATTATCAGCATACATTAGGCACTATGAAATACTACCCTCTAGTTTCGCTGTTATCTGGTCCAAAACTAATGAGAATAAATAAGGACTAAGCACCGAGCCTTGGTGCAATCCTACTTTCACCTGAAATTTATCAGTCTCTCCCACACCTGTCCTAACACTAGTCGTTACTCCCTCCCTCATACATATCTCTCACAATCCTTAGATATTCGCCAGGGACACCTTTCTTATTGAGAGCCCACCACAGAATCTCCCGAGGAACTCTATCATATGCTTTCTCAAGATCAATGAATACCATATGAGCGTTGGTCTCTTTATTCCTGTATTTTTTCATCAGTTGCCTTACAATGAAAATTGCATCTGCTGTTGATCTGCCCTGCATAAAGCCAAATTGATTATCGGATATTTCGGTTTCTTCACGTATCCGTCTATCAATTACTCTCTCCCACTCCCATATTTTCATGGTGTGGCTAAGTAGTTTTATAGCCCTGTAGTTTGTGCATTGTTGTATGTCTCCCTTGTTTTTGTAGACAGGTACTAATATACTGCTTCTCCATTCGCCTGGCATTTGTCCACTTCCATAATTCTGTTAAATAGACCTGCTAGCCAATTTATTCCTGTCTCTCCCAAAACTTAAAAATTAATAAAACTTATATATTTTTCATAAATAACTATTCTGTACTTTTCGCTACACTTTAATATCGACATCCAAATTATGGTTTTACAATTCAGCGTTTAGATTTGTACCTTTATGTCTCAGCGATACTGTCCCTTCATTCGGCAGTAGGAGTATAAAAGAAAATATAAATTCATCCTGTACTAATTACCAGAGTGTGACCTGCCATTTTCCAAAAATAGATTACGTTCCCAAAAATTAATTAATTTTTTTTAGTAACCTCTGTCGGCCAGAATAACTAATCAAGGTGGGTATGTACCTTTGGACCGAAACAGATGATGTTATATTGTTGGTATACAGTGTTGTATTTATGTGCCTCAGTAGCTATCAGAAGGTTATGGACTACGGCTTCTTGTTTCACATTTTTCAAATTAACTACACACATCGGGAAATCTAGGGATATTTTTATAGCATAATAAAATTAATAAAAATAAATTCATGTGGTTGTTTAATTTCAATTAAATTTGTACAGTTGCTCATTAAGTTGATTTTTTTGTTTAAAACTTAACACCAACAGTGATAACGAGAATTTGAGAGTGTTTTTAAAAATCAACGAGGAAAATAAAATTCCTGTAGCTGGCTGTATACCATAAATCACAAAAAATACATGATCCTTTGTAAAAGGTATATTTAAAAGACCCCAATAAGGGTTACATCACAAAACAAAACGTTTTCGGATTAACACGTAATCCATCATCAGTGTTAAGCCCTAAAATGATAAGTATAACCTAATTAATAAAAGACAATGTTGTAAAAGTTGCCTAAGGTTAAGAATTGGCTGAGGTCATACTTACCTTACAATAGCATGCATGCGTGAGCCACCAAAAAGTTATGGGTGAAAACCCTTTAAAAGTTATAAGATGTTATATGTTACTACATATTATATTTAAAATAGTTGGATGTTGCAAATATTCCTGGATATTACCCAGGGCAACACAGGACTCTAACCCACGTGGATGTGATATGAGAGGGATGAACCCAATGAACTGTCAATACGGATGGAATGGCCCCGTCCCATTCAAATAGTGAAGCAAGATTGACTCCAACATACAAGAGAGAGGTCCTGAGAGAGACAGAGAATTTGTCAGGTAAAATTTGACAGGCCGTATAATATATCAACTTAAATCGGGGAAATGGACCTCATATTTTTTAACTTGGTATCAGGGCTGATAGGCAGTATTTAAAAATTAAGTTAAGTTAATAAAATTAAAAAAATATGAGGTCTATTTTCCCGATTTAAGTTGATATAGGCAACTGGAATTACACGGCCTGTCAAATTTTACCTGAAAAATTCTCTGTCTCTCTAGGACCTCTCTCTTGTATGTTGGCGGCATTAATTTTCTTCATGCCTATTCCATCAGTATTGACAGTTCGTTGGATGAACCTCACATATTGAAAATTGAGTGTCAACTGAACTGAAAGGTGAAGGAACTTCAGAAGTATGACAGAGACAGATTGTCAATGTGACGTTATGAACTGTTTCAAGGTGAAGGAACTGTTTAAATTCGTTGGCTGAAGTAACAAAACAGTTCATAACGTCACATTGACAATCTGTCTCTGTCATACTTCTGAAGTTCCTTCTCCTTTCAGTTCAGTTGACACTCAATTTTTAATATGTGAGGTTCATCCCTCTCATATCACATCCACGTGGGTTAGAGTCATATGTTGCCCTGGGTAATATCCAGGAATATTTGCAACATCCAACTATTTTAAACACAATATGTAGTATCATATAATATCTTATAACTTAAAATTCTTAACCTTAGTCAACTTTTACAACATTGTCTTTTATTAATTAGGTTATACGTATCATTTTAGAGCTTAACACTGCTGATGGATTACTTGTTAATCCGAAAACGTTTTGTTTTGTGATGTAACCCTTATTGGGGTCTTTTAAATATACCTTTTACAAAGGATCCTGTATTTTTAGTGTTTTTAATATTAGAGATAAAAGTATAATAGGTATACTTATACAGTATATTATACTAAATTTACAATCAAGATGCAGTAGAAATAAACAAACCAAGAAACGTTAAATGCTACTAGGAGCACTCTGGAATCATTATTTACAATGTATAAACTTTGGAAATCATGATTTGGAATTTACAATGTATATACATTGTAATTGTAAATGTATATACATTGTAATTGTAAATGTATATACATTGTAAATTATGATTCGGGAGTGCCCCTAGTCCTAGTAGCATTTAACGTGTCTTGGTTTGTTTATTTCTACTGCATCTTGATTTTAAATTTAGTATAGTTTTTATACTGCAGTAAATATTCTGGTACCTATTTACATAGTTTCGATTTTGTTCGTACCATAAAGTTTTTGTTTAGTTAGTGCATTGAAAATATTGTTTTTTTTTTTTTTGTTATACGTCATTTACTTCTTCTGCCCTCTGGTTTTGAAAAAGTTAATTTCTTAGTGTATTTGTGATCTGACATTCTAGAAATGTGTCCAGCCCATCTAAGTCTCTGCACTTTAACGAATTTCACAATATCTGGATAGATATATAACTGATACAGTTCAAAGTTGTATCTTCGATGCCATAGCTTCATTTTCATTTACTGTCCCAAAAATCTTTCTACGAATTTTTTTCTTAAAAATACCAAAAAATTGTTCATCATTTTGAGATAAGGTCTACGTTTCCGCCCCATATATCAAAACCGATCTCGATAAGGTGTTGTATATATTGAGCTTTACTGCACGTTTTATATTTTTATTTTTTAAATGTTTCTGGAGACCGTGAGTAGTTCTGTTTGCTATTGCTATGTGTCTTTTTATTTCGACGCTTGTCGTGTTTATTGAGTTTACTAGCGATCCAAGATATGTGAATTCCTTGACTTGCTCAAAGTATGGTTGTTAATTTGAATTCTCTGTTGGATATTTCGGGATATTTCGGGAATTGGTTTTTTCCTTGTTTACAACAAGTCCTAATTCACTTGCCGTGTCCGCAAACCTTGTAAAACACTGCACCATGTCTCTCATACTTCTGCCCACTATAACTATATCGTCAGTGAATGCGAGAATTTGAGTCGATCTATTAAAAATAGTTCCATTCATTCTAATATTTAATTTTCTGACTGCGTTTTCCAAGGCAATATTAAAAAGGAGACACGCCAGCGCGTCCACCTGTCTTAGACCATTATTAATGCCAAATAACGTCAAGTTCTCTCCTTGAATTCTAACGCACGAGCTTACATTTTGCATTGCTAGTCGGGTCAACTTAACCAACTTAGGTGGGATCCCAAAGTCTATCATTGCCTTATACACATAATACAGTTCTTTTTAAACTGTCATAGGCTGCCTTGAAGTCGACGAAGAGATGGTGGGTATCTATGTGCTTGAATTTGATGTATAGTTGACTTTCCAGCTCCAGCAGCGAATCCTCATTGATATTGACCGTTGAACAATATTCTTTGTAAAACGTTTAAGTCTGTCAAACAATACATTACCGAAGACTTTATACGCAGATGCTAACAGAAAGTCCACAATTTTTTCCACCTTACATATCTGTTGTATATCTGTACTTTTAGCTCTATCGCATAGTCTCTTACCACCGATTTTTCTAAGGATTTTCATCTCTGCTGTTTCTAGCATTATTTTTGTTCTCTCTGTATCAGGTCGTATGTCTACCATGAATTGGTAAATTATTCCTTTCATTTCTTTTTGCAAAAATATTCATATACCTAGTCTCTTGGGCCAGTCCATCATCGTACAAAAAACAGATGAATTGTACAACAGAAAGTGGGCGTGGCAGGTCCCAACTATGAATGATGATCTTAAAAGTTATTAACTTTTTTTCGGTGGATTTTTTTAAAGCTATGAATATAAAATCCGGCTGCCTCGTAAACAGCACAAGGGTTGGACATTGGTGCGCATATAAAAAGTGGTAACATTTTTGTTAAAGTGAAAACAAAAGAAAAACAGGTGGATATTAATTGGTTTCTTAACGACCTTCAGCGACCCTTAAAAGGTGTATATGACGAGGATATATTGCGAAAAGAACCAGAAATTAGATTAGATCTCTTAGGTATTTAATGGGGATATTGATAGTAGCTACCTTTTGAATATTAATGCAACAAGTTGTAAAGAGGTGATCATTTACGTAGTACGTTATACATATAGGCTCTTTAACGACTTCAACGAAAATGTTTTGATGAAGGAATATTACAAAAATTTGATAAAATACGTGAGAAATATAGAATTGAAATAATGGACTTGCAAGAAAACAATTGGAAAGTGGATAGTGAAAGTTGGAAAAAGTTTTAAAATAAGCGGACCAAACAGATAACTGCCGCAGGTTGTCTGAATGACTGAATGACACAATATGGAGAAATGAAAATATCTGAAAAGAAGTTAAAGGCAAAATTTACAAGACAGTCATCAGACCAATAATGACATACGCTGTAGACACACGACCTGACACAGAGAGGGCAAAAATATTGCTCGAAACAGCGGAGATGAAAACTCTTCGAAAAATCGATGATAAGACACTATGGGACAGAGCTAAAAGTACAGATATACGACGAAGATGCAAGGTGGTGAACATCAGTAACTGGGTACGAAACAAAAGAGTAGAATGGAATGACCACATAAGCCGAATAGGGTCAAATAGAAACAGAAGAGTAGAATGGAATAATCACATAAGCTGAATGACAACCAATAGAGTAGTAAGGACAGCGAGAGACGGTTCCCCAATAGGAAGACGATCAGTGGGAAGGCCACGAAAACGATGAGACTACAAATTACTAGAGGCACATTGATACAAAAAGAAGAAGAAGAAGCAAAAGAAGAAATTGATGTCTGGGATCGATTTTATGGTGTTATGAAGAATAATACCGAGTAGTACAACTGACTTTCAAGCAATATCAGAAAGACTGCTAATAAGATTGTGCAGGAAATCAGAATCATTAACGGACATGCTCATACAGAAGAGAAAAACATGGAAATAAAAAATGAGATTTATGAACAACTCGATGAACTAATTGAAAAAGTACCAAAATATGACAGAAAAAAATTGTGGGAGATACCTATGAATGCGAAAGTAGGAGCAGAAGATATTTAAATTAATATAACACAGAGTAAAATTTTGCATACAGAAAGTACATGGTATGACAATGGAAAAAAATTAAATTAGATTTTTAATGGAACATAACTTTAAGATAACATAGCAAGTACACAATTTGATCACAAATATGTACATAAAATATCTTAGATCTCTCCTGATGGAAAACCGAGACACCAATAGACTATGTGCTCATTAAAGAAAACACAATATATCCGTGACTGATGGTAGAAGCTATAGAGGGAAAGATGCTGACAATGATCATATTATATTGACAATATTCAAACTGAAGCAAGAAATTTCCATGTTACCAAGAAGAAAAGGAAAAAAGTGGAAAAATACCAGTTAGAGCGAATCTAAGATAAAGAGGTGAATAGAGGAGGGAATTTAGCTGTTTCATTACCGCGCGGGCCAGTGCGTATTGGTAGTGGGTTAGGATTTGAAATGGATATGTACGAATTTGATCGAAAGTTTGGTTAGGACATGACTTCTCCTTGTTAGGGGACTGTGGAGAAAAATCAAGGCTTGCTTAAGGCAGGGTTGCGTCTCTTTAGCAGATCTGTCTTCTATCGGGGTCGTAGAAGAGTATCTACTTGCTACCTTGGGCTGACTGCAAAGGTTAAACACCTTTGGGCGATGGGGTCGCCACATCCCTACGCCACATACATGGAGAAGACTGAGGGAGACCTATATCCAGCAGTGGATAGATCCGGGTTGAATGATGATGATGAAGATAAAGAGATAGCAAAAAGAACAAAGGAAGAAATTAACAGAAATTGGGAAGAATCATAATGGGGGATATAGGGGAGGAATGGAAACTAATACAAACAGCCGTGATAGAAGCGGCAGACCTTAGCATTGGAAAATCTGAAAAAGAAAAGAGATAACACTGATTTAATGAGGACTGCAAAAAAAAATCCTAGTACAGAGGAACAACGCAAAAATGGAAAATATTAGAAAAAACAAAGAAAAAGTAAAGATCATTATAAAACGAAAAGAAAACAAGCTGAACGAATATGCAGGCAAAAGAAGAGAAAACTGACTTGGTGTTTTTGGCACGTTCAAGAGTAGAACTTCGAAAAATGTTCACAAAATTTGAAAAAGAAAGCTGAACATATGGTCAAATTATCAAGTAAGGAAAAACCAATTAGGTATATGGAAATGGAAGGGGGAAATGCAGAAGAAAATAAATAAATCACTCAAAGGACAAATGGCTGAGAGTATTTGAGAAGGTAACGAGTTTGAGTACCTTGGAGTATCAGTTACAGATAGAGGAGACTAAGAGAGAAATAGATAAACGGTTGTTGAAAGGTAGCAAAGCAGTAGGATCTTGAAACTCACTGTTGAAAAAAAAACGTGTCCAGGACAACCAAGATTCGAACTTACGAAACAATAGTAAGATCAACTGTATTATTTGCATATGGAACTTGGACAATGAATCAGAAAGAAGAAAAAAGCTAGAAATTTGGGAGTGAAAATCTTCTTCTTCTCTTCTTCACGTGCCATATCAGAATTATCCGACGTTGGCGATCACCATTGCGAAGGCTTCTCGATCTTCTGCAATATGGAATCATTGTCCTGCATTTGATATCTGAGTCCATTCACGAATGTTTTTTAACCAAGAAACTTGTTTCCTTCCTACACCACTACGGCCCTCTATTGTGCCTTTAAGGATCAGTTGTAATATTTTATATCGACTTCCCCTTATTATATGTCCCAGATAAGACATTTTTCGATATTTAACCGTCTTTAGCAGTTCTCTATCTTTGTTGACCTTCCTTAGTACTTCTTCATTGGTTTTTCTTGCTGTCCAGGGTATCTTCAGCATCCTTCTATAAATCCACATTTCCAATGCTTCAATTCTGTTCATGATCGATACCTTTAGCGTACACACTTCTGCACTATACAAAAGTACGGACCAAACATAGCACTTGACCAATCTTTGTCTTAGTTCTAAACTGAGATGATTATTGCAAAGAAATGACTTCATTTTCATAAAAGTAGTTTAAGTCATTGGTATTCTACGTTTTATTTCTATATCTGGATCTAGTTGGTCCGTTATCACAGTTCCCAAATATGTCATTTTGTGAACTTTCTTAACTTGGACTCCGTTTAATTGAAGCTTTGCATCGGGATGTTGGTATGTGGGTCACGACTAAACACTAAAAATTTGGTTTTGTTTGAGTTTATTTTAATGCCCATTTCCTCTCCTACCTCGTGAATACGATCAAGCAGAATTTGGAGACCTTCAATATTATCTGACAGAATTACTGTATCGTCTGCATATCTTATCACATTAAGTAGTTCTCCATTGATTTTTATTCCATATGGCTGTCTCTCAAGTGCCTTTTTAAATAACTGGTCCGAGTAAACATTAAACAATGTTGGTGACAAAATGCAACCTTGTCTGACTCCTCGTTGTATGGAGATTTCATCGGTGTAGTTATCTCCAATTTTGACCGTAGCAGTTTGATTCCAGTACAAATTTTTAATGACACGAATATCTTTGTCATCTATTCCGATATTATTCAGTATTTGCATTAATTTTACATGCTGTACTTTATCGAATACCTTTTCGAAGTCCACGAAACATGCAAATACAACTTTTCTTTGATCACGGCATTTTTGTAATAGGATGTTAAGCGCAAAAAGTGGCTCCCTGGTACCCATAGCATTTCTAAAACCAAATTGGGTATCTTCGAGATCTTCTTCGCATTTGGGTCTAATTCTGTTGTGAAGTATTCTTAGGAAAATCTTAAGGAAAATCTTAATAAACGTTTTTAGTGGTATAAAGAAGGGTACCGGGAAATGGAGCAGAAGAACCAAACCAGGAACTAAGGGAGATGGATAAGAGACCTGAAATAACAGAAAATCAGGACGCAGACAGTTAGGTGGTTGGGACATGTTTTACGAATGCCACAAGAAAGAAACGCCTTAAGAGTTTTGCAAGCCGGAGAACAAGGGAAGAAAAGAATAGGGAGACCACGAAGGAAGTGTTTGAGGCAGTCCGAGCTGACATAGAAGAAATGGGAAGAAGCGACTGCATGGAGAGAACAAATGAAGGACCAGAAAGGAGAAGTGAACAAATATATGTATGTGAACATGTGAAGATGTGAACAAATATATGTATTGATAATTGCTACCTTTTGAATATTAATGTGCCAAGTTGTAAAACGTGGATAATTTACGAAGTACGATATATAGCTCTTTGACGACTTAAACGAAAATATTTTGAAATTTACATAACTTGTTTAAATAGCTACATACTTTGGTGTGATATATTTATAGATTGCATGTGAAAGAATTTTAATTTTTAAGAATGAACTCAGAAAACTATAAAACTATTTTTGTTCTTGACCAGTTGCGAAATGACTCATTTCCTAAATATTTTCGATTTTAATTAATTTTTTCGCATTGTGTATTGAACGCTAATTTTTATGGAAAGTTAAGAGGTTAAAATAGTTATCTTATTTCTTAACTTAAAAAAAAAGTAACAAGAAAAGAATATGAACCAAAATCTATTTATTCTTAAAGGAATCATAATCATTAGGAAAATCATAAAAATGGTCTAAGATTTCGAGAAATACATTTCCAAACAAAAAACTTAAAAAATTGTGTTAAATATTTTTCTAAAATCTATCGAATGACACCAAACACGGCCGCCTTCATCACTCCCTAGGGATGGGGCGAGGGCAAGTTTGAAATCTTAAATAGGAGCCCCCAATTTTATTTCAGATTCAGATTCTGCAAAAAACTGTATTCAGTTCCATAAAAATTAGTTTTGATATGTATTTGTTTTTCTGTGATCACAGCGCCATTTATCGCCAATCGAAAAAAATTCAGATAAAACTTATTTACTATTTCACATAGAATCCTAATATGCAATAAAAATGTGGTTTTCCATTTAAGATTTTAAAGTTTTCTACGGCCCCACCAGGCAGGGGGTGCTCGTGAGGGTCTTTGTTTGTAGAGGCACAGTATAAAGAGGGACAGTAGAACCACTCTCCGAAAAATTGGAAGTAAAATTTGTAGTCGTGCATGACGACCGCGCAATGTTGGCAGTCGCTTTTGCCCCACTCTCGTATTGCTAATAGGCGCATAGAAACGTACGGGTTTTAACAGGGAAAGCCCGCATCCACCACTGGTGAATTGCCAATTGCGTACTGCCGGTATTACTTCTTGAGATCAAAGCGCCGAGAGAGGAGTGGTTTTACTGTGGAACCTCTATATACTGTGGTAGAGGTGCCTATTGGATTTTGACAAGAGCTATGAGTCATGCCGATTTAGTACATAAGTTTACGTGAAATTTTCAAGGTCGTAGCTCTTATCAAAATTCATTATCTATATAATTCGATAGATTTTTGAAGAATATTACACAAGTGTTTTTTGGTTTTTCCTTTGGAAGAGTATTTTTCGAAATATTAGACCTTTTCCATAACTTTCCTAGGGTACAGGTTAAATCTTTTTTTTCGATTATATCGCCAATCGCCAGCTATCAACAATTCAAAAAAATGTTTCTCATAAAGGTTAGGTGCATGCTTACATTTATATGGGGAATCGATATCTGCAATAAAAGCTGGGGGTTTTCATTTAATATTTCAAAGTTTCCCCAATACAAAGGTATATTTTATTTAAAATAAAATCCCTTAAAGAGCAACACCACAGAACGTTTTCGAAATAAAAAGTTCAGTATCAGTGCTTTTTACCTATAAGTATATACAGGGTGATTGATTAGTAGGGTAAAGCTCAATAGCTCCGCTATAGTAATAGATAGCAATAAAAGTTAATAACAAAAATTTTAGCCACCTTTGAGCTTCACATTACAAAATTAGTTAGAATGTTACAGGGTGTTCGATAACACAGTGGCAGACCTAACTTATGTTTTTTTAAATGGAACACCCTATATTTTATTTTATATTCGAAATCCTGTTAACTTCTCCATCACAAAAATATAAAGGTTTGTAATGTTATATAGGGTATTTACAAAGTTATAACCAATTTTATATATAAATCGTAACTCACTGTATAAATAAAAATAAGCAAAACAACAATGGTTTATTAATGCCATATTTTTTAACGTATTGTCGAAATTTTCAAGAATGGTCGATATTGCTAATTTTCTTTATATCAAATACAGGGTGAGTCAAAACGCAAGTACATACATTATTTTCTCAGTAATTTTAAATGGAACACCCTGTATTTTATATCACTATTAAAAAGTACCATTACCGTACTTTAATTTTTAGATAACATTCCCTTTGTCTATATTTATTAGTTTTCGAGATATTTTCATTTTTCAATGGACCAGTAGAGTGGCCACTCAAATCACCAGAATTTAATAAACTGGACTGATTTTTTTAGGGTTACGTTAATAATGAAGTTTATAAAATACCTCCAACAACAAGGGATGAGATGAAAAATAGAATACAAAGTGTATTTCGATGTGTTAATTTACAAATGCTCCGTAGAGTAAGTAGCTCATTCAATGATCGTTTTTAGGCGTACATAAATGTGTTAGGAGATAATTTTGAACACCTTATGTAATTAAATATTAAAAATATTTTATTAAAAGTAGCTTCTAATTTTTTCAATCATGTTTTTTTGCAAAATGTATTACTGATAAATTATGTTTCGTCCTTTATTTGTTACATTGTTACATTTACATACAAAAGTAGTGTTTAATTGTCTTCACAAAATATTGTATTTTGTGTTTGTGTGTTTTTTTGTAAAATTTATTACTAATTTTCTTTGTTTATTTTTTGCATTTACATAAAAATATAGTTTTTAATTGTTTCAAAAATGTTGCATGTAGTGGTTGTGATTTTGTTTGTAAAATGTATTACTAATAAATTATTTTTATTTCTTTATTTGCTACAGTGTTACATTGATTACCGGATTGATAATCGGTAATCTTCAATTGTCAAGTCAGTCATGGCTTACTTAAAATTTAGATAAATTTAAACACCTAAAATAATTTGCTCTGAAAATGAAAATATCTCGAAAACTAATAAATTTGGGCATAGGGAATGTTATATGAAAATTAAAGTACGTTAATGTTACTTTTCAATAATGATATAAAATACAGGGTATTCCATTTAACATTACTGAGAAAATAATGTACTTGCCTTTTGACTCACCCTGTATTTTATATAAAGAAAATTAGCAATGTCAATAATTCTTAAAAATTTTGACAATAAATAAAAAAATATGGCATTAATAAACCATTGCTGTTGTGCTTATTTTTATTTATACAGGGAGTTGAACTTGTTACGATTTTCATACTTTCAATTTCAAATTGGTTATAACTTTGTAAATACCCTGTATAACATTACAAACCCTTATATTTTTGTGATGGAGAAGTTAACAGGATTTCGAATCAAAAATAAAATATAGGGTATTCCATTTAAAAAAACATAAGTTAGGTCTGCCACTGTGTTATCGAACACCCTGTAACATTCTAACTAATTTTTTAATGTGACTCAAAGGTGGCTAAAATTTCTGTTATTAACTTGTATTGGTATCTATTAATTATTTTTATATATAGGGTAAAGCTCAATAGCGGAGCTATTGAGCTTTACCCTACTAATCAATCACCCTGTATAACGATTTTAATGAAAGCAAACGTAAGGTTAAATTTTGACTAAGGTTGAAGTCATCATGCTATGTTGGTGACTAAGGCATGTTTTAGCCACCAAGATATGTTGGTGAAAACCCTTTAAATGCTATACAATTATAAAATGATAAGATAGGAGAAGGTTGAATGCTCTAATAAATGAAATTTATTGGAATAAAAGGCAGATATCGAGCACCTAGTTTATTAAATCTTGCTCAAGTATGCTTTCGCTTCTAGAGGATAATCAATGGCGTCTGAAATAAACCAAAAAAACGCCATTGTAAAAAAAGGAGAAGTTGGAAAAATTTTGACACACAATCGTAAATTGCTGTGTAATAAAAATTACAATAACGTAGACTTACTTGGTCAAATCAGAAAGGTATATTAGAATGTGACATTTGTTTGATGGAAGTGATGGCAAATTTATCAAATAACATTTAACAAAACAGATGAACAAATTATAAATGCCAGTACTACTTCATTTTGATGTCAAAGATGGAGGAAAAATGAATGAAAGTTCCTTATTGACGTGAAGTGTTCACTTAAACACTTCACGTCATCACTTCACTTCATTTCTTATGAGTTCTAGTCTAGATCTTCTTGCTGACCTCCCAAATAAATTCGTGTTTTATTTCTTTTTCTTATATTTTTTTGCCACAGTACCGAATTCAGGGCTCCTATCACCTGTCATGCTTTCACTATCCCTTCTTCAATATTTTCTTTGCTTCGACCTGTAGGTACTCGTTAGCTTTATTCCAAGATAAAGATATTCATTGTAGCGTGCAATTTTTTCCAGTTCCAGGTTCAGGTTTTCCATTCCTTCCCTTAATACGCATAGATATTGTGCTTTTCACAAAAAAATATACGTGACCATTTCAATAGCTGCTCTGATTTCTAGCAGAGTTATGATTTGTCTGCTTAGCTATTTGAATACATTTTAATTATTGGTGTCCTGTATGAATTTTAGATCTGTTTAGGTGCCAATATCTTGTTTTCCTCTTGGTTTTTTCAAAAACAATATATCTCCTGTGGTCTAAGAGTTTATGACTTTTTTGTAGAAGATTTAACAGTTCAACAGAAGTTTAACACTGCACACAAGGTTAAAGTTAGTTATTTGGCACAGTTAAATGTTATATCCCAATGAAACAATCCCGATAATACTTATTCTCTTCGTTGGTTTCTATATTTTCCAGCAGGATGGATAGATAGCATAAACAAAATATCTTTTTTCCCAGTCGTTCACGTTCATCATAAATGCAGTTCAGTTAACTCTAGTGACAATAATTTGATTACATGTAGTAAGCAAAGTAATTTAACACATAAACCGTATCTAAGTTTGTGGTAATAAATAAATAAATTGAATTTTTCTATTCAGACACATAAACTTGAGAATCACAATATAGAACCATTTACCAAAAGCCATTTGAGAACCACCTTTATAATATTCATGGCTTCGTAATTACAAGGTGCCATCGAACCGTCTATTATATAGAAGCAGAGGCGGGGATGCCCAGAAGAAAAGTTACTACATCAGGAGTGCGAGCATTTGTTTTAGAATTGGGCATTAAGAACATGGGCGTAGTAGAATGTTCTGTGAGTTCGTTTAAAATTAATTAGAAAATTGTATGGTTGCAGAAATTAGATGGGGTTCTGTATTTATTAGGAGGTATGTCTGTTGCGTGGATTATGGGTTTACTCTTTTATTTCTGAATGTTGTCAATGAGCGAGCAACGTGGCGTACCAACCTAGAATACATAATATGGGAAACGTAAATTTCATTTTAAATTACTGTATTTTACTAAAATTACATATTTAAAACAAACGTAAATTTTGAAATTATTATTACAGGTTACTGGAACACACTCTTATACATGGTTTTTGACTTTTGTTGATTTTGAACGTGCCTTTGAGAGCGTACCTCATGCTGTTACAGTGGAACCCCGATAAGTCGGCCTCCGATAACCCGGAACGATTTCATTGTGTATTTGTGTAATTTGAACTATACGATAGTAAAAATGACTCATGGAACACGGCGGCAGAGTGACGTTCATTGTCTCGGATTCGTATTATCGAATACAACAGGCACCTGTATTCCTTTATTTATTTCAAACTGTCTTAGCATTATTCAAAAAAGACTAAGACTATTTAAAAAATTATTTTTTAAACAATGGTCTCCACTGTTCTTAAATAACATAACATTGTTCCGATTGTGACCGTATTGTGTGTATAGTACAGTCGTATTTTTCGCTTCCGTTCTGTAATTGTGCTTCAGATAGGTTTGTGTTTGCGTGTTTTTTTGTCTACGCATGAGTTTTTTACCAACAAATGAACAATACTCTATACTCTATACAACTATATGTAATTTAGATGTGTACTGTGCAAATATATTTCATGTTATTTGAATTATAACCGAGTTTATCGGTAAGTATACCGTATTTTATTCATTTTTACCATATTCTCCGGCTAACCCGAATTTTCGATAACCCTGATCGGCCGCGGTCCCGATTAATCCGAGTTATCGAGGTTCTACTATGTACATCTACGGTAATGGTATCTATGTGGAGAATAAGGTTCAACCACGAGTTGTGTCAACATTAAAAAAACCCTCCATAGCAAGTTATGCAAAAATACAAAATTTGCGCTGGGCAGGTCACCTTATAAGAATGGATAATGACAGAACACATAGTAGAACGCTTAATGGAATAGGTAAGACGTCGGTCAGTAGGAAGACCAAGAAGGAGGTGGATAGACAAAGTGAGAGCCGATACTAAAGAGATATTGAATGTGGATAACTAAAGGAGAGTAGCCATGGACAGAGATACTTGGAGGAGGATGCTGGGGAAGGCTTGGGTCCAACTTGGACTGTATGTCACAGGAGAGAGAGCTCGAACCGTTTATTATAAAGAAGCAGAGAAGAAGCATATTGTACAGATCTTCTCACTCACATCAATAAATTGAACCTTAAATTCCAGGGAAAAAATCAATTAATTGATGATATTTTGGGTCAGATTAAAGATTTCAACAAGCTATTGAATCTATTTTCTAAACAAGACCTTTCCCAATAAGGAAAGACCTTACTCATTTTCCAAAGCTAAAAACTATTACAGTTAGGGAAGACAATTTTAAGAGCTATGCTATGAGAAGAGCGTGAGATGTCTTCATAACGAGTTTAACCAAAACTTCTAAGACTTCAAAGTTATCGAACAGAATCAGATATTTTTAGTATTCCGTTTAATGTGGACTGTGAATTAGTAAAACCAGAATTGCAGCTCGAACTTATTGGGTTTAGATGTAACACTACACTGAAATAAAGCAACTATGCCTCAATGTTTCTAAAATGGAATTTTACAAGGCCCCGTCAAAATCTAGTTTCCCAAACCTGAAATCACATGCCAGAAAATAATTGCGATGTTTGCATCTTCCTACATCTGTGAAGGCGTTTTCTACTATGAAGCTTCGCAAAAACAGCATTAAAAACCGATTGACTGAGCAGTAGTTAGCTTTAGCAGATTATGAACAATTTTGATTTTAGAAGCTCAGTCTCAGTTTCATATGTCACATACACCATCATACTCTGCTAAAGAATAATCTATTTACGTAATATTTAATGTGTTTTACCATTTATGCACATAAGATACGTATCATGTAAAATTAAAATATAAAGTTTATCACTAATAAAAACTTTATTAACTTTTTTCGGTTCGCCTAGTAGGTCTGGATCCCGCGTATGAAAAAAAAGTTGATTAATAGCAAGCTAAAAATTTGTTAATAGCTTAAAAAGGTGTCTAGTCGGATACACTTTGATATATGGGAACACTGTAACAGGGACAGCTTTAATTGTGGAGCAGGTTAAAAATTTGGAACGGTCAGACCACGAAAACGGCACATTTATTTTGTCCGACAGAACAGACTTAAACTCTCCCAACAGAGATTAAACTCTCATGCAAAAATCAGACTGCTATTTATCACCTGTCATAATTCCTGTCATTGGACATATTCTACATGTTCCACTCATTAAAACTCCCATTTGGTGATAAATAGCAGTCTGATTTTTGCATGAGAGTTTAATCTCTGTTCGGAGAGTTTAAGTCTGTTCTGTCGGACAAAATAGATATGCCGTTTTCGTGGTCTGACCGTTCCAAATTTTTAACCTGTTCCACAATTAAAACTTCCCCTGTTCCAGTGTTCCCATGTATCAAAGTTTGTCCGACTAGACACCCTTAAGCTATTAACAAATTGTCAGCTTGCTATTAATCAACTTTTTTTCATATGCGGAATCCAGACCTATAGAGAATGTTATGGTTCTACGCAGTTTGCCTATGCCCATGTAAACTGTCAATTTACGACTAAACTGTCAATTTGTAGAATTCGCTGTTCTCTAAATCAACTACATTATCAGTAGTAATTGCACAAGAGCTCTAAAATTCTATATTAATTTTAGAGTTCGAGTGCAATTTGTTGCGATTATTTCATGAATAAAACTGTTCAAAACCAAAATCTTATTGGAATTTATTTATGTAAGTACCAATTAGTACAATTAAACATACAGTTTTCACAAATATTTGACGATTGAAAGTCATCACTTTTATAATTTTTAAAACATTAATTGTCATTAACGTCATTGTTCTCATTGTTGTCAATGTTCTCAACGAAGGGCATCTGACGTAATATACTTAACGACGGGCAATTATCAAAAATTATCGATTTAATTCAGATTTCTGTAGCTTTATATTGGTCAGAATCTCCTATGAATGAAATAATCAAATTTATATCATTAAATTGGAGTGTATCTAAAGCTTAAATTTTACATGTATACATGTATTTTAAGTCGGGTATACCTATCACTATATGAATAAAGTTAAATTTTACCTCTGCATAAATATTTGTCCTCATAAATATTCCTAATCTAATTTCTGGTCACTTAAATCTTCCTTCTCGAATAAACAACCAACCGATCCGATGGAGGATCCGATGGACCCAATTTAAATCAAAAAATTAGAGATCCGCCCCTTAGGACCGTTTTTCATTATCGGAATTCGCCCACGCGAATTCACAGCTTGAATTTTTACCTTTTATACAGGACTGAATTAGATTTTTTTTATAATGCTACTGGGAGTAGAAACTGGGAGGAGTGCCAGATATACCGAGAAAAATATAATAACCGTACCAGAAAGTATACCCAAAAATTTGAATAGATTATTATTATTAAGTCATGGATTCTCTATAAAAACTATAACCGTACGGGAAGAACAACGGTTTCCGGAAATGTAGATTTACCATTGATGCAATATTTTTTATCAAACAGATAGCGGAAAAATCCATAGAATTTCATAAACTTGCATATACAGGGTGAGTTTTTAGTGCGGGATCGGTCGATAATTCCATTACGGTATAGAATATCGAAAAAAGTTATTTAGAAAAAATGTAGGCAATGATATTCTCCACGCTTGGAAAATATGTCCATTTCTACAGGGTGATCAATAACAGCGTGGTAAATCAAACATATAATTTTTTAAATGGGACACCCTATATATTTTTTCATATTTATATTCCCCTCATAATTCTTGTTCATATAATATAGAGTTTTGCATTACTATACAGAGTATTTAACAAGTTATGACCATTTTTATTTCGAAATCCTTATGAGATTAACACCCTGTATATAAAGAAGTAATTCATAGACAATAATTTGTTTTATGTAGTAAGATAAACAATATACTGTAGTTTTTAGATTAAGTCCAATTGAAATCATTGACGAATGTTTGTATACAGGGTGAACTACAAAACCAAATTACGATTTTCTCTATTTTTTTAAATGGATCGCCCTATATTTTATTTTTCAAAAATATTGTATTTATTATACTCTTTCATTTTTATATAGCATTCCCTATATCTAAACTTATTACTTTCGGAGATATTTTTAGTTTTCTTCAACTTTCGGGGATACATTCAATTTTTCTAGTAGAAATAAGTTGGTATTGAATGATAATTAAACAAAATTATTTTTATTCAATAAGTAACTAACACAAAATATAAACCATAGCAATATGCAATAAATGTATCAATAAATGTGATATTAAGGAATTATCATATTTCCCTAATATACAAGAATCATACAATTCCTACAAAAAAAATATAGGTATCTTGTGTATAATAAAATTACAAGATTATTTTTATTTAATAACAACTCACACAAAACATAAATCAAAACAGTATACAACTAATTTAATAGTTTTTAGACTATTATATCAACAGCATTTTTATAGCCAAGAAGTTTTTAGTAACACATTCCTAATAGCAGATTGTGACCCGCAGTTATTAATAATATAATTTTCATATTAAATTTCATTAATATGCATCAAGAAATCCCTACTTTGTTAACACTCAAACTAGGTGATCTATAAATGTTAGATATTGTTAGATATTGTTAGAGATTATGTGATTGGTCCACATTTTTTGACGGTTGAGGTTTTTATACGACGGCGCTCCAGTTCTTCCAAAATTGATTTTTTTCAAGTGGGGCTATATAAAAAACCTTGTATACCAAAAGCATCCAACAACGCTTGATGATATGAAAAATAGAATAAAAGAAGCTTTTAATAATATTGACTTACAAAAATGTTAGAAATGTGGCTCGGTCATTTGAATATCGGTTACAAAATTGCATAGACGTTGAAAGTGGTCATTTTCAACATTTACTTTAGACTTATATCTTTAACATCACATTAATTGGTACATTTATTAAATTTTGTTATGGTTTATTATTTTTTTGTTAGTTATTTATTGAATGAAAATATTTGTTATATTATTACATAATACTTATTTGTTAAGTTATTTATATTTATAAGAATAATTGAATGTATTCCCGGCAAATGAAGAAAACTAAAAATATCTCAGAAACTAATAAGTTTAGGTATAGTACATGCTATATAAAAATGAAAGAGTATCATAAATACAATATTTCAAAAGAAAAATAAAATATAGGGTGATCTATTAAAAAAAAATTGAGAAAATCGTAAGTTTGTTTTGTAGTTTAAAAGTGCTTATACCTAAAAATGAATGTTCTACTAAAAAATTCTTGGCTTAGAATGCTGTTGATATATCAATCTAAAAACTGTTACAATATTAGGGAAATATGATAATTTCTTAATATCACATTTATTGGTACATTCACTACATATTGCTATGGTTTATATTTTGTGTTAGTTATTTATCTAATAAAAATAATTTTGTTTAATTATCACTCAATACTATGTAACTTATTTCTACTAGAAAAATTGAATGTATTCCCGAAATTTGAAGAAAACTAAAAATATCTCGGAAAGTAATCAGTTTAGATATAGGGAATGCTATATTAAAATGAAAGAGTATATTAAATACAATAATGTTGAAAAATAAAATATAGGGTGATCCATTTAAAAAAATAGAGAAAATGGTAATTTGGTTTTGTAGTTCACCCTCTATACAAATATTCGCCAATGATGTGAATTGGACTTAATTTAAAAACTACAGTATATTGTTTATCTTATTACATAAAACAAATTATTGTCTACGAATTACTTCTTTATATACAGGGTGTTAATCTCATAGTGATTTCGAAATAAAAATGGTCATAACTTGTTTAATACTCTGTATAGTAATGCAAAACCATATATTATATGAACAAGAATTATGAGGGGAATATAAATATGAAAAAATATATAGGGTGTCCCATTTAAAAAATTATATATTTGATATACCACGCAGTTACTGTTCACCCTATAGAAATGGATATATTTTCCAAGCGTGGAGAATATCATTGCCTGCATTTTTTTAAATAACTTTTCTCGATATTTGATACCATAATGGAGTTATCGACCGATCCCGCACTAAAAACTCACCCTGTATGTGTTTCGTCGATATGACCAAGGCTTTTGACAGACTTTTTATGTGTTTGCCTGTATATGTGTATGTGATAGAGCAGAAGCACCATACAAAAAACCCAATACTAATATATGGTTTGTACTATTTCTTCTTCTTCTTCTTCTTCCTCTTTATAAGCAATTCTGCTTGTTCATTGGCGGATTGACACCTCTATGGAAGGTTGTCACTCCATCTTTTGCGCGGTCGACCGATACATCTTCTACCGATTGGTGAATTATCTCTTATGTGCAGTGGCGTGCGGTGACTTTTTTGAAAGGGGAAGCGATTCAATAAGGATATAAAAATATTTTGTTAAAGGTCGAGGGTCGAGCAACTTTCCACCTGATAACACTCTGATGCGCAGGGGCTCTCTATCAGCAAAGTACTTAATTATGTGAGACGTCCTGCGTACAAGGACTCACACACTAAATCCATGACGCGTGAGACAGTCTATTCCCGCTATTTCTAGTGACTAGTGACCTATCATTGATCTGTATTGCTAGCTCGGGCCTTGAGTCCTCGCGCCGGGCTTGGTTTTCTAAAGAAGAATCCTATTTAAAAAAATATATACTCCGAGGCATTTTCCACAACACACAACTTTCACTAAAATGACACTTATTTATACTCGAGGTATATTCTCCTATCAACTTCTGATAATTGTTGAATGCAGTCTTTTTCAATGGATAATAGGGCTAACTTTCAAAGTCTATCTTCGCTTGTTGAATTTCTTTTAAACTCTTAATTTGAAACTTTTAATGCATCTTAATACTGCAAAACTTCGTTCAACTGATGCACTTGTGGCTGGGATAGTTAGTAGTAGTACTAATTCACACAACTTGACCACTTCACACAGCGACTTGTTTAAACCAGTAGTTATAAAGAAATCCCAGATTTCTGGGTATTTCTTTATCATTCATGTCAGTTGTTTCATAAATTATACTTAACTGAGAATTCAAAGCTGGGATATCAAAAAATTTTCATTATTTAATCGTAATGACATAAATTCCTCTGTGGGAAATTTTGATGAATTATAATTAGAAATATTAAGATTATATATAATTCTACAAATTTTAAATCGTTAAAATTTTGTAAGCTAGAATTCATTTGTTGTAGAATATTATCAAAAGGTCTCTTTGTTTCCTCTGTTTTCTCTGTCTCCGAAATTATCAATCTTCATTATTTTTCTTTCATGTTCAAACCCCATATATTCAGTTTTATCCCAAATATTTTTAAACTGCTCTCGTTTTTTAATTATCGTATTAATAAAGTCATCAATTTGTCTTATACAAAATACAATACCATTTGATTTCTGTAAAATGTCAAATAAAAGATCAGTAAAAGGAAAAATCTCTTCAAAAAATTTAAACCGAAATATTCTTTAAGCGAATGTATGTAATACCTAAGCACCCCTTAGCAGCAGTAACAGTCGGAGCATCTCACTTTCGGGAAGGCGATACGACGAGCGCTTCCATGGCATACCAAAATTCGCGCGACTAGTGGGTGCGGTCTTTGAACCCTGACCAATTTTAAAAGGGACAACTGCATGACAAGCGGCGATTTTGAGATGCGCTTCTGTCAAGAGTGGACCAAATAGTTGAATTGTGTGCATATTGAGTTCATTCGTACGCGATTAATTTTTAATATGTTTCAATGTCTATTGGCTAGGTAATATGTAGATTATTTGGATTAGGGAAAAAAAATTTATTATTAAATATTAATTAATAATATATTTTCTTATATCGTCGAATAAATAGGCAAGCGGCGCTTCCCCCGCTTCCATGGACCGCACGCCTCTGCTTATGTGGTTATTCCATTCTTTTTTTTTTCTATTTAGTGTCCCTTGGTTTATACACTGTAGGTACGTTACATTTTCTTCTAATGTCTTCACGATTTCCTATTTCTGCGATTTTAAAACAGTACCTACTACTTCCGGTTGCAACTCTTCAAAAGGAATTCCGAGGTCAAATTTCTCACCTTTAATACCATCTTTCGGTTATAAGGCTTTATTTGACATTTAGTTTGTCTGTTGTAGTAACAGAGAAGTTGTATTTATGGACGGACAGACGTACGAACATACAGGCATGAAACCGAAATTATACACTCACCGGCACAAAATTCCGCCACCCAAACTTTTTGATAAGTTTGACAATTTATAAATTTATTATTTATGCTCCTATTTTCAAGATTCTTACACCAGTTTGTAGGTACATGTATTGATATCAGTGCCGGTTTAACCTAACTTCGGGCCCTGGGGGCTGGAGGTTTAGGGGCCCCATTCATTGCTATTCGTTGTCAGTTTTTTAACAAGAAAACACATGCATTAACTATAAAGGTTTATTGTAAAATCCATAAAATATTTTTTTTAAACAAGCAAGAAGAATAGCCAACATAAAAAATAATCCCGGGCCGGCGTAGCTCAGGCGGTAGTATGCTTGACTCGCGTGCTGGTAGGCCGTGGTTCAAATCCCAGCGTCGGCAAGAACAACTAGACATTTTTAAAATGTCTATAGGCCCCAGGTAGACTCAGCCTGAATAAAAATGAGTACCTTGGGTAAAACCAGGGGTAATAATAGGCGGTTGAAGTGTAGCACTGGCCCTGTTACTCTCCTTGTATACCGTAGGCCCTAGATATAGCAGACTACCCTGCTATAATCCCAAAGGCGCGTCAGCGGTATAAAACGGGAGACTATTATTAAAAAAATATTCCAAAAAATACATTTGAAAACATAAATCAAAAACAGAAAGTTTCACAAAACAACATATGACAAACAAAAAACATATTTGAAAAAATACATAAAGACAAAAATTAGATCACTTTTTTTCTTGACTTGGGATTCGCAAACTACCATATAATATTATCCCAATTCAGTTTCTCCAGTTCTTCATTCTCTATATACAATAATGATAATGTGTCTAGGTTTTCTTGACCCAAATTTGACCGTAAAAATGTTTCTTTTTAAAGCCGAAAAAGACCGCTCGCCTGAAGCATTAGAAATTAGTATCGTCAAATAAATGTGCAGTTAAAATATGGGGAAAAGTTGCCTATACATCCTGGATGACATAAAATTTTTCATAAAATGTATGTTTATTTAAATTTTGGCATAACGTTACAAAATGGGTAATTTCATTATGCAAGTTCTCTTTGGTTTCATCAACATCTTTTTTATATTTCTCACAAAAAGTATTATTTGACGTCTTGACTTCTTCTTTATCTAGCGTAAAAGAACATCGAAAAGCTGATGTTACATCCTTGTAGCTTGTAGCATTCAATTCTCTTTAAAAGATCTTGAGTAATATTGTCGCATATAACATTAAATACTTCAATTCTGAATATCTCTTGCCCCTTTAAAATTATTTGACTTTCAGCTGCTTCTTCGAAAAAAAATTTATTTTCTTTATTCCTTGAAGGTCAGTTGTATGGTAGATGTTTGAGATATCCTCGCCTTCGCAAAAGAAAGTTTTCGCTTCATGTTCAATTTCGCTAAACTTATTTCTTACGTCTCCAACAAAGCTCAAAAGAGATGTCATTAATTCTACTCAAATTGACACGTCTAAGTCCACAGTTTCTAACGTTTCGCTTGTTGCATTCACTGCTTCCAAAATTCTTGCCCAAATCAGTGTCAATAGAGCTGTCTCAAAGGTATCCATTTTATTGTACAGTGCCTTGGCTTCACTTCTATCTGCTGATTTTTCATCTCTATTATTGTTTAACTGGAAAAAATATGTTTGATGGATCCGTAGTTTTTAAATAATGCATTTACAGTGTCAAATCGGGCGGACCATCTAGTTTCAATTAATCTTTTTACACAACATTTGCCGCTTTCTTTCAGTAAATTCCACCTTTGAGGAGAAGCCGAAAGAAACGTGTAGATACTTTGAACAGTTCTGAAATAACTAGTTGCTTTCAAGCTGGATTCACATGCAAAATTCACTACAATTCGAGACATCTTTCTGACAACTTTCTGTTGCTTTTGGAAAAGGGCCCCGCCACAAACATTGACACGGGGCCTCTGTGGGGCTAGGCTACGCCACTGTGTATAGGTGTGAAGAGATGTAACAATAGAACATAGGCGTTTGCAGTGTATTGGCGTATCTGCGTATGAGATTATTTTTGGAAAATATGTAGATTGTAGATTATTTAGCGAATTTACTTTTTTATAATTAAAAGGAACGGGCCCCTCCGGGGCCCGGGCCCCTGGGTGCCCGCCCCATGCGCCCAGTGGATAAACCGGCACTGATTGATATCGTTTAGTATTATTCCGGTAACAATAAATTTTGCTTTCATGGTATTATACAGGGGTGAATAGAAGCGTTGTATTTTCTCCTAACTTAAAAAAATTCTGTGGAAAAATGGAATACCTAATTTTGTTTCATAGTCCTATCATATTATTCCGGAGGCATCACCAAAATTTTGTTTTTTGAATTATCCGAATATATCTTTTCTTGTAAGAGCTGTACCATTTTTTGTAAATAAAAACATTGATTGATTCATAAAATAGAGGTTGGATTGATAAAATTAGAATGACCCGCATGCAGCCCAGATCTCAATCCTATTCAGCATTTATGGGATAAATTAAAAAAAGCTATTCGCAGTCATCCTAGGCCTCCAGAATATTTGGTACAGTTATGGCCCTGGTAGAGGAATATCGGGCTATTCCCCAGGCAAGGATAACACATATTTATTCGATGCTAAACAGATTGTGAGCAGTCGTTGCTGCAAGAGGTGGACATACCCGCTATTGAATTGTTTTGTTTTGTTGTTAATTTTGCCTTGTTTTGTTAATTTTAGTGCGTTTGATATTTTTAATTAAATAAACCTTACTGTTTTTATTTACAGCTCTTACAAGAAAAGAGATGAAAGGAGTATGAAACAAAATTAGCCCTCCAATTTTTCCACAGAATTCTTTAAAGTTAGTACAGAAAACAACGCTTCCATTCACCCCCGTATAGTATAATGCCATCTAAGCAAAAAATTTTTGTTACCGGAACAATAACAAACGACATCAATACATGTACCTACAAATTGATTTAAGAATCTTGAAAATCGGAGTACAATTAAAAAAGTTATAGATTGTCTTTAATCAAAAATTTTGTGTGGCGGAATTTTGTGCCGGTGAGTGTATATTTATTCTCGTCTTGCTAAGGCACGTCGAATAATATATTTCTTAATTATATCGAATAATATTTCGGTGAATTAAAAACAGTACTTCCGGTTTGCTTCTCTGGAACCGGAAGTCCGAGGTCAAATTTCTTAGCTGTAGTAGCATCTCTGGGTTATAATTATAAGCTTTCATTTGACAACTGCCTTATGCGTCCTTCTTTCTGTCCTAATAATGGAGGAGTTGTTTTTAGGGATGGACAGGCAGACATGGGTAATTCAAAGTTTTCACATTTTAATGGTGAAAACAAAAAACTTTTTATAACCAAAAAAGATATTAAAAAACAGTATGGGAGTTGAAGGGCTTCTCAAATTACGATTTTTTCGATGACATCTTTTTGGCGTCCCAAAATTGACATTCTCAGAAAAATTTATACATCTTGTAATAATACCTATGATTTTTATAGATTCCATAGGCGTAACCAGGGGGGGTTTTGGGGTTATAACCCCCCCCCCCCGATTGGGACGGACTTTGAGCTCTATACGCTTAACACCATACCCCTCAGAGACCTTCCAGTAGTTGTAACCCCCCTTTTCAGTAGTTGTAACCCCCCCTTAGGATCATCCTGGTTACGCCTATGATAGATTCAGTGGCATTTTTGGCTTTGACGACTGGACTATAACGATATATTTAACTTTCATATTATATTTTTTCTATCACAATTAGTTCTTCAAACTTTTTTCTTAAACAGTTCGTTATTCGTAGGTTTTGGTATTTCCTTGACAATATAAATCAATTCAGTTTTCTTAAGTCTTCTGGTACCGACGAGAGTGTGATCTGACTTTCTGCAACATCATTCGTCATTTCTGCATCTGTAAAAATATTAGTACATTTGAATGTTGAGAGGTGACTCATATTTTTTTGCAGAAATTGCTTGAAAATAACTCTTAATAATATTTGAGTTATCCTCCCACTCAAAAAGGTCCGGAACATTGTTTAAATAATCAAAATGTCAAAAAATGAAGAAAAATTCGATATTTTTCTTCGTTTTTTTATTATAACTTTAAAAGTATTCATTTTCGAGAAAAGTTGCACTAACATAAAACTTGCTAAATTAAATTTCCTACAATATAGGATTAGATAAAAATATTAAAAATTGTCACCCTTGTTGTAAAATAGCAATAATTGAGAAAAAACCATAAAAAATCAAGTAATTGCATTTTACGCTTTTCAACCATTTATGCTACACTTAGGACCTTCATATTTCACCCAGAAAAAATTTATGATATAATAAAACAATAGTGTAACTTTCATTAAGATCGGTTTAACAGATTTTGCAAAATAAATTTTGTAATCCAGCTTTCGCAAAAAAAAATTATTTTTTCAAAATATTGCAGGACTAAAAATAAAGCATACAGCAAGTTATTTTTTTTTAATATAGAAGAATACTGTACCTTTGATTTGCAATTTGCAAAATTAAAATCGGTTAAATACCACGGCGTCAGGAATTTTTTTAAATAAACACTAATTTTTGGTGCTACGCGCAGGACAGCGGATATGTTTGCTGTGATTGGGCATTCCAGTGACCTTTTATAATGATTAATAAATTTTAATTTTTAGTACATTTCGATATAAATAAATAAATTTGTTTATTGCAAAATAAAAACACGTACTCTCTCCTTTGAAATTACACTTTTTTTAGCAAAAACTTTCTTTGTTCATATATTTTAACTAAGAGAATAAAAGTTTATTAGTTTTAAATATATGCAATTGTTTAAACAATATTTATGTATGTTTACACCGGTATTTTAGGCGTTAACGCCCTTCCGGTAGGGATCTATGGGGGAGTATCACCGAGCCGCAAGCCCTTATCCCTTGCCGTACTGCTCCCTCATAGGTCGATCAGACGCCCGCATATTCCAGTCTAAGCGCCAGATTCATATTTAGAATTTTATACAGACGCGCTAGCCTTTTTGTTTTCCGATGACCTGGCTGGGCTCGAACTCACATACCTCACGACGAAGTGAAGTGGCGGTCAGCCGCTAGTCCCACTGAGCTGTCCGATCGACTTTAAACAATATTTCACTAACACTAATCAAATTAGTTTGATTTTTGTGGAATTAAAATATAGGGCTTTTCATCGATTGTCATTTGTTTCGAACTTCTGTCATGTGTCACATAATATTAATATATCTACGTCATACGTCTTTGGTTTGTATCATTGTAAAATACCAATAACGTATGACGTAGATATATTAATATTATGTGACACATGACAGAAGCTCGAAACAAATGACTGTGAATGAAAAGCCCTATTAAAAAGCAACAAAATATAGAGTAAGAAAATAATATACCTATTGGATAAAGATTGGAAGAAATTTTGGTGGAAATCAACTTGTGTGAATCGAACACCGCTGTCCTGCGCGTAGCACCAAAAATTAATGTTTATGTAAAAAAATTCCTGACGCCGTGGTAGTCAACAGATTTTAATTTTGCTAATTGCAGATGAAAGGTATGGTCTTCTTCTACATGTAAGAAAAATTTCAACTTGCTATCTGCTTTATTTTCAGTCGTGCAACATTAAAAAAAAATGAATTTTCTTTACGAAAGCTGTATTGCAAAATCTATTAAACCTATCTTAATGAAATTTACATTATTGTTTTATCATATCATAGAGTTTTTCTAGGTAAAATACGAAAGTCGTATGTGTGGCATAAATAGTTGAAAAACATAAAATGGGAATCCTTGTTTTTTATGGTTTTCCCGCATATATTGCTATTTTGCAACAAAGGTGACAATTTTTAAACTATTTAACCAATCCTATATTGTAAAAAATGTAATTCCGAAACTTTTGTGTTAGTGCAACTTCTCTCGGAAGCAAATACTTTTAAAGTTATAATCAAAAAACGAAAAAAAAATCGAATTTTTCCTTCTTTTTTGAGATTTTGATTATTTAAACAATGTTGCGGACCTTTTTGAGTGGGAGGATAACCCAATTACTATTATATGAGTTAATTCCAAGCAATTTCTGCAAAAAAATATGAGTCACCTCTCAACGTCCATCTCAAAACAGATGCGCCCTGGACTATTAAGACAAGAGAACTCAGACCATGAATTAGTATTTTTATACGAAATTGTATAATCAAAATAACCGTCCTGGATATTTGAAGTTATGAATAAATATGTTAATGGTGTTGTTTTAAAATTCAAAAGTTAAACGGAAGAAGCTCGCGAAGGGAGATGTTGTTTTTACCCTAAGTGAAGGGAACTGCTCTAATATAATTATTTAGAATGAAATCACTTATTTGGTTTTAACATCGAGCTGTTTGTAATATACGAGAAAGAAAATATCCATAGGTTAGAGATCTAAAGCTTTTCCGTTAATAATTTATCTTCAATTTCTCTTTTTATTCGCCTTTTCTTTTTATTTATTTATAAAGCTCAACAGACCTTGAAGGTTTAGGACTGAAATACAATAGTAGGGGAGGAAAGTATGCTAAATTTGCAGTTACTCGAGCGTTATGGGGACGTATTGGGTTGTGAAGAGTAGGTCCTAAAACCAAAAAAAGTTAAGTAAAGTTTCCCATAATGTGGGGGACTTTCCATTTTTTTAATTTAATTTTCCATTTCCAACTATCGTTTGTTCCGATTAAAGCACCATCTATCCATAATTCGAAAAAATGTGTCGAATAAAAGTTGCTTATTTTTACGTAAAGAATCCAAACCTGCAGTAAAAATTGGGAGCTCTTATTTAAGATTTTTAGATATTTAAGATATTTTAAGATTAACAAGTAACCCCCATCCTACCTCTGTGGGGGGGGGGTCGTGTTTGGTGCCATTCGATAGATTTTTCAAAAATATTCAATACGTGTATTTTGCAGTTTTTCGATCTGATGTTCGTTTTGCGAAATATTGCGAGGTTCGTATTTAAAATTTTAAATTTACCCCACCCCTCTCCGTAAAAGCGTTTCTTAAAAATAATATTTTTTATTGTAATATATAAGTATTATATTAACTGTATTTTAGTTCTAAGTCTTCAAGGCCTCCATTTATTCCCCTTTCTTCCGAACCATCAAATCCCTCATTTCTAAGGTCTTCCTGTACGCTATCAAACCATCTTTATCTGGGAGGCCCTTTCCTTCTTTTCGTAATTGGGCCCGTGCTAAGATCATTTTTGGCGTCATCTTCCTTTCCATTCTCATCACGTGTCCCTTCCATCTGACTCTCTGTGCTTTTATGCAGCGACTAATGCTGGTTCGTTATACAATTCCTCTAGCTCCCCATTTGTTTGTCACACCCAAACTTCCACCCTATTTTGGTCTCCCTATTATAGCTTTGAGCATTTTTCTGTTCCATCCTTCCAATTTCTTCGTACCGATTTGCTTATTTCATTGTCGATACATCACTAGCATACGTCACTGTGGGCCTTAATACCGTTGTATACATCCTCAACTTTATTTTTCTCTATACATATTTGGATTTTATCAGTGGTCTTAAGGTACGTATCCATTAGGTTGGTGCTCCGTGCTCCGTGTAGGAGCTCCACATAGCGGATACATTGGTGCTCCTGCTCGGCGATCCAATCGGTGACAGTTTATATGTAGAGGAGCGAATGCCGTATCCATTGGAGCTGCTACACGGAGCACAGAACACGGAACACCAACGTAATGGATACGTACGTTTTGGCTTCTCATCTTTTTATTTCCCTTGTGGAGCATTTTCTCGAGAAACATCGTCTAAAAGGTCAGTGATGTATCTTTACCATTCTTTGCACTGTTGTTCGTTATCACAAATTTTTCCGTCTGAGTTTTTAAGTCGGTACGTGTGCATTTTTCTGTTTTCTACATCCGGAGGTGTATTTAAATTTCTTGTGGAGGTTGAAACTGTCATGTTTTTTTTTGGAGGTGTTCTATTTCTTTACATGAATTCTCGAGCCAGGGGATTCTTTGGATTGTTTAATTTTTTTTCTTATGAGTTTGTTGATTTCACGGTATTTGATATTGTTTCTGTTTTTGTATTTTCGTCGATCTTCCACCAGGTCTAGAATTTCTTGTGTCATCCACTCATTTTTTGCCAATATTGTAGGTGTCTTTAAAGACTCTCTTACGTCCTCTTAAACCGACTGTTGTATATCGTACCAACATTCATGATGGTTCTGTTTTCATTTGGTATATTCTCGCAACTACTATACATATTAAAATAAATCAACATATTAATGCGCCTTAGAATCTGCAGTGACAACAAAATTGAAAGTCAAAAAACATCCCAAATATTTTGTTTTGAAGTTGTAATCCATATTTTCTCGAATTACCAACCAATCAACATTAAATTCGGAATTTTGGAAAGTTAAATATGCTAATCAGAAAATTTAAAATTCAAAAGTTAAATGGAAAGAGAATGCCCTGAAGTAAATAGTCTAATCCCAAACCACGAAGTTCAACTTCCAACTTCAACTTTGTAGTTTTCTTTGGGATCTGCGTACAGAAATTCGATATATTCATAGGCGCACAACACTTTTGTTTAGGACAAACTTTTATAATACTTTTTATATAACTTTTAGGTCTCCCGTTATTTGGAAATAGTATATTGTACAACAAGTGAGAAAAAAGACACATTTCTCACTAGCGCAGAAGTTTGTTGACATGAACCGAAGCACGAGTCGAGTGCCGCAAATCAAGCGAGGCAGAATTATGTCATTTTCTCATGTGTTGTACACCGTACTGTTTCTATGGATGCGTTGTTGTCAAGAGTTCAAACTTCAAAATTAAATAATTTAGGTGCTTTTACGTATATTATATCCATAAATTGAAATAAAATACATATAAATGCAGGTATTGTTCGTCCGCTATAACTTTTCGCATGCGTCACGATTTATTTTCAAACAAATTAAGTCAAAGCATAAATTGAAACGAACGACGATGTGTATATACATTTTGTATACTTAGTGTGACCAACTAGCCCGAAAAATCCAGGACATGGCCCGAATTACAAAGTCGTGTCCCGGCGTCCCAGGCAAGGCTTCCGGGCCATCCGAATTATCAACGTTTTGGTAAAATTCTATTTTGAAATTTTGAATATGCTATTCTTCTAATTCACATCAAATTGAATTGGTGGGACGAAAAAAGTCGACAATTTCTAGAGTTTCATTCTAATACCATACCACATCGAAAACGCATGCATTTTATATCGGTGGACTTTTTTCATTTCTGTATTTTAATTATCGTCTTCTGAAAAAAAAATGGCCCGATTTTCATTGAAAAGTCCCGGATTTCAGGTATTTTTTTCAGCCTTGTCCCGGATTCGACCGAAATGGAGTTGGTCACACTATGTATACTGTATAAATACTATACAGAGAGAGTCTGTAAAGTGGAATAAATTCAATATCTCAAATACTAATTGTTTTTTTGGAAAATGCTCAGACCCGTCGATTAGTATTTCAAATTGTCCTTTTTGACATTCAATAAAAATGTATACAGGGTGTCCCAATTTAGAGATATGACGTCATCGTCGATTTTCTTAAATGGCAACACTGTCATTTTGATAGCTAATTTGATAGGGTTTGTAAAGTTATACATAACTGCAAAATATCAAATTTTTATTCTCTACCATTTACAAGATAATAGAAAATAACAAAGTTATATCTGTAATTTGGAATATATTCAATAATTAAAATACTAACTGTTTTTTTGAAAAATGCTCAGACCCGTCGATTAGTATATCAAATTGTCATTTTTGACATATAATAATAATGTATACAGGGTGTCCCAATTTAGAGATATGACGTCATCGTTGATTTTCTTAAATGGCAACACTGTCATTTTGATAGCTATTTTGATAGCGTGTGTAAAGTTATACACATCTGAAAAATTTCAAAATTTTATTCCCTACCATTTACAAGATAATAAAAAATAACAAAGTTATGAAGAACAAGAAGTAATCAAATAATAATTGAATTTATTTATTTCAATTAAGCAAATGCTCATAACGTTGCCCATTGACAATTTGACAATAATTGAGGGCAACATTATGAGTTTTTGCTTAATTTATTGAAATAATTAAATTCAATTATTAGTTGATTACTTCTTTTTCATAACTTTGTTATTTTTTATTATCATCTAAAGTAGAGAATACAAATTTGAAATTTTGCAGTTGTGTATAACTTTACACACCCTATCAAAATAGCTATCAAAATGACAGTGTTGCCATTTAAGAAAATCAACGATGACGTCATATCTCTAAATTGGGACACCCTGTATACATTATTATTATATGTCAAAAAGGACAATTTGATATACTAATCGACGGGTCTGAGCATTTTTCAAAAAAACAGTTAGTATTTTAATTATTGAATATATTCCAAATTGCAGATATAACTTTGTTATTTTCTATTATCTTGTAAATGGTAGAGAATAAAAATTTGATATTTTGCAGTTATGTATAACTTTACAAACCCTATCAAATTAGCTATCAAAATGACAGTGTTGCCATTTAAGAAAATCGACGATGACGTCATATCTCTAAATTGGGACACCCTGTATACATTTTTATTGAATGTCAAAAAGGACAATTTGAAATACTAATCGACGGGTCTGAGCATTTTCCAAAAAAACAATTAGTATTTGAGATATTGAATTTATTCCACTTTACAGACTCTCTCTGTATACTACACACATCGGCGTACGTTTCACTTTATGTTTTGACTTAATTTGTTTGAAATTGAATCGCAAATGTTTTGACGCATGGGAAAAGTTATAGCGGAGCAACTATATTTAATATTCTTAAAATTTATATACTTACGTTATTTATTTAAAATTCTAATTAACAGTTATTTTATAACAGTTTTGAAATGTAATTCTTGGTAAGTTTTGCTTCAACACATTTTATTTGACAACATTAATTGTGTTTTTGTGTAGAAAGAAAAAAAGATACCATGATGAGTTGCAATTAAAAGAGATAGAAAAAAATTTAAAAGCATAGAGGTGAAGTCGTTCTATCAAGAAGTTAAGAAAATGGGAAAAGGTTACCAAATTCGCTGTAGTTGTATGAAAGTCATAGATGAAAATTTAATTATTGATCCAGTAGAAATAATGACGGATGGAAAAAACACTTCGAACAGTTAATGAATGATGAGGTGGAGCGCAAAGCAGTATAGTCAACTAGACAGTTGGAGAGGATGAGATAGTTGAAAAGCAGCCTACGGAGAAGCAGGTGGTGACAGCAATACAAGAAATAAAAAAAAACAGAAGTATCGGAATAAGTTCGGTAAAAATCAACTGCAAAGAAAAGTATATCAACTAATAGTGCAAGTAGGGAAACATAAAATAATGGCAACTGATTCGTATGAGACATACATAATATGCCCACTGCATAAAAAAGGAGACAAACAAGTTTGAAAACTATAGAAGATTATTAGATACTTATTAGATATTTTATTATATAGGTACTATATACAAAATATTGGCAAAAAGGTTGAGACATACACTCATTGCAAAATTCCGCCACCCAAAATTTTTGATTAAGTTTGACAATTTATAACTTTATTATATGTGCTCCGATTTTCAAGATTCTTGCACCAGTTTGTAGGTACATATATTAGTATCGCTTGCTATTATTATTCCGGTAACAAAAAAAAGAATGTGTGTGTACTTTGTACGCACGTAAGAAGTTATATTTCTATTATATAATTTCAAAGAAATAAATATACTTAACAGGTTATTTGTATTTTATTTAAATATTAAACTAACTTTCTTACCTGCCACTTTTAAAATTTTTTTATTAAAACGATACCAAAAATTAAAAAAAAAAAGAATATGAATCGTCCGGGATTTGAACCCGGGACCTCTCGATCTCCGATCACACTCTCTCCCACTGAGCTATATTCCCTTCGCTTTGACAGGTTACAAGATTTCTCATACATACTGACAAATTAAATAGACCAAGTGGAGTATACAAAAATACTTTAAATATACTTACCTACTAAGTATTATTATAAAATATCTTATGCCCGAGGAAGACAAATCCAAAGACACAAAAATTATAATAAATAATACATTTACTAAAAACACTAATATATCCTTTTAATGACTTATTTGCGCTGACAGCGCTGATACATACATATCTTGAAAGATTAGCAACGAACTACATACTGTCTGTGTCCGCATGCGCCCGGTATTATAAAATTTCATTCTCGATCGTAAAGAAGTAGGTATAACTTAAAAAATTTGGCTTTCATGGCATTATACAGGGGTGAATGGAAGCGTTGTATTTTCTCCTAACTTTAAAAAATTCTGTGGCAAAATGGAATAGCTGATTTTGTTTCATAGTCCTGTCATATTATGCCAAAGGCATCACTAAAATTTTGTTTTTTGAATTATCCGTATATCTCTTTTCTTGTAAGAGCTGTACCATTTTTTTGTAAATAAAAACACTCATTGACTCATAAAATAGAGATTGGATTGATAAGATTAGAATAGAATGGCCCAGATATCAATCCTATTGAGCATTTATGGGATGAATTAAAAAAAGCTATTCGCCGTCATCCTAGGCCTCCAGAAAATTTGGTACATTTATGGCCCTGGTAGAGGAATATCGGACTATTCCCCAGACAAGGATAACACATCTTTATTCGATACTAAACAGATTGCGAGCAGTCGTTGCTGCAAGAGGTGGACATACCCGCTATTGAATTGTTTTGTTTTGTTGTTAATTTTAGTACGTTTTATATTTTTAATTAAATAAACCTTCAAATCAGTGTTTTTATATACAACTCTTACAAGAAAAGAGATATTCAGATAATTTAAAAAAAACCTTAGTAATACCTTCAGGATAATACAAAAGCAGTATGAAACAAAATAAGTCATTCAATTTTTTCACAGAATTTTTTAAAGTTAGGAGAGAAAACAACACTTCCATTCACCCCCGTACAATGCGATCTAAGCAAAAAAATTTTGTTACCGGAATAATAAAAAACGACATCAAGTCATGTACCTACAAACCGGTGCAGGAATCTTGAAAATCGGAGTACAAATAATAAAGTTATAGATTGTCAAACTTAATCAAAAATTTTGGGTGGCGGAATTTTGTGCCGGTGAGTGTAGATTAAATTGCTATGCGGAAAGGATCATTTACCAGAGTACCAGGCCGGCTTTAGAAAGGACCGATCAACTATACATCAAATTTCCCCCTTAAGGGAGATATAGATAATTTGTTACATTGGTTGCTTGAGCCACTCTGCGTTTGAAAGTACTTAAATAAGGGATAACTTTAATGTAATAAAAGCGTTTTGGTAAAATTGTGGGTTAGGCCACTGTTGCTCTGATAGCCTAAAATATAGCCTTGGATGTTGAACTTCAAACAGCAAGGGAACTATTTTTTTTAATGGCCTTGGCATAGCCAATTGACCAGACTATTTTGTAATTTGTATTCACCAAGAGAACTAAGCATTACGGTATAGGGTGATATATGTTTGGGAAGCAGGTCACCTCTAGTTCTTATTAACGGCACCCTGACAGCTCGACGATATATTAGTGAAGGACTGCAACAGATTTTACATCCCGACATACAAACCATTCCAAATGCTATCTTTCAACAGGATAACGCAAGATCCCATTATGTCCCTGAAACCATGTAATTTATTCAAAAATTTGGTATAGAAACTTTGGAGTAGCCCTCAAGATCAGCTGATTTGTCACCCGTCGAACAGATGTGGGATACGGTAGGCATCTAAACATTCCGTATATGTATTTGGACCATAAGAGTTTTCTATTGGTTCGTTGCAGCACGCGGTAATATTTTAACCAATAGGCGGCGAGGTTCCAGATGCATATACGGAATGTTTGTCGGTCCCAAATTCATATACGGAATGTTAAATATCGTACACCGAAAAAGATAAGTTTTTTTAGAGTCTTTTAAAAGGAGATTGATTTTAAAATACTTGTTACTGTATTATTAAATAAAAATAAAACAATTATAGTATTTTTTTCGTATGTGTAGCTCTCCAGCTTGAAAAATAAATACTTTTGTATTCATTTAGCCATTTATTCATGTCTTCTTCATTTCTAATGTCGACTCGGTACTTATTTTCATTGATTACAATGTATTTAAAACTTTTTGGCAAATCCATTATGTAAATATACAATATTTTATAGAATAAATAATATTTAAAACACAACCGCAAACGTTATAACCAAGTTAACATTTATTTTCGTCTGATAGCATACAGCCCTAAACTTCAACAGAATTTGAATTGAATAGCTGAAATAGATCTAAACATACTTAACAACAGTTAATAACACAATAATACATTAATAAAATAGGTATTCTAAAATCAGTCTCCTTTAACTGATTAATAAAAAGTCCCATTTTTTGGTTTACGAATAATTAACATTCCGCATATGAATTTCGCATACATTCGAAATACTATAATTGTTTTATTTTTATTTAATAATACAGTAACAAGTATTTTACAATCAATCTCCTTTTAAAAGACTCTAAAAAAACTTATCTTTTTCGGTATACGATATTTAACATTCCGTATATGAATTTGGGACCGACTAACATTCCGTATATGCATCTGGAACCTCGCCGCCTATTGGTTAAAATAACCCGTGTTGAGCTGCCCCCCCCCCACTTGCAAAAATTAAAAAACAAATAGCCCTGATTTATGAGCTATTTATGAGCTTTCATATTCCGCAAACTAAAAATTTTGAGCTCGTTCCACTGAGCAGGAAATTAATACTTTAGTGGGGGGCTGAGTCAGCCCCCCCACTACTTAAAAATAGGAATATTGAATCGGTTTTTGCGGCAGAGTTACGAGCTATTTATGAACTCTTGAAATTATATAGTTTCGATAGTTTCGTATATAGTTTTGAGCTCATCCCCTTCACCCCCAAACAACCCTTTAATTGATTTAACTTAAGAGGATCAGAACGTATTTTCGGCTGCAATGCTATTCAAATGGGGATTCATTTTTTTCAAATCCTGAGAAAACTAATAAGTATTTTGGAAAAATTTAAACGCAGAATGAAAGATTACGTTATTAGCGAGGGCCGAAAGTCCCTGAGAACTTCTACAATGTTTATTTTAATAAGTTACAAGGGTGAAAAAACTAAGAGAAAATTTAGTGTGATTTTTAAATTCAAATATCTCATTCAAAATAAACTTTTTATTTATTCTAAGGGACTTTCGGCCCTCGGTAATAATTTAGTCTTTCATTCTGCGTTTAAATTTTTCAAAAATATTTATTGGTTTTTTCAGGATTTGAAAAAAATGAACACAATGCCGTGGTAATATTTTCCAAATCTGTCTTTGTCTTACAACGCACTCAACCGAATATAATATTGTCAGCATATATTGTCAGTCAGACACTGACAATCAGTGACAATTTTAAATATTTGACATTGCATCGGGAATATTTTGAGAAATTGATTAAATATTATTGATATATAGTGTATTTGATAAATAATTGATTTAAGACGTGAACTTAATAAAAAGTTATTTATTGTGTATTATTTGTGAAAGATCCAAGCAGAGAATACATCAGATATATCCTGTGATCCAAGTATTTTGTTGTTAGAGATGTTCAAAATTGTAAGCGTTCCAAAATAACAACATATTATTAAAAAATCACTTTAACACTTTTCCTCTTTTCTCGATTGATTATTAGTTTTTGTTGTACAAATAAATTATTACAATCACTGAAAACATAGTTAGTGAAAAAATTATCACATTTATTAACTGAATTAATAATTTGCAATTATAAAAATAACAGTTATCCAAGAACATTCAAAAGCCATCTCTTTAAATTAATTATGACATTTTCAAGTAGAATGACATTCTAGTAATGTTTACATATCCACACCAGTGTGAATTTTACTACACGTAATTTGCCGTGTAAAGACAGAAAAAGTAGGGATACACGTAAAATATTTGCGAATTATGTACCCATAGCCTTAAGAGAAAAATGCTGAGAAAACTTAAAATATATCGTATTGCGGATATAATTCCTATAGCTTATATACTCTAAGAATAAACTATTAAATCACGTGTATTTCGATTATTGAGCTACAACCCCTTCGCAAGAAAACCACCCTATCTTCCCGGCTTAAAAGAAAGTTATACTTAAATGCATTAAATTAATTATTTGGCGACTACATATCATTTAATAATTTATAAGCTTCCAAATTACTCGCATTTAGATCAGTAAATTGCAATTTATTGTGTATAGTGCAGTAACTGAAGGTAAAAATCAACGATTACCTTCAATTTCGGTGAACCTTCATCGATTTTCACGAAAATTGGTCAGTGGTTAGAGGATAATACATCAAGAAACAAAGGTGACATGGTACCACCTTGCGCCTTTACCCTGAGGGTGGATACCGCCCCTTCTCGGGGATGAAAATTATTTTATAAAAAATAACTGCACAAATCTATAAAAGAACAAATTATAAGCAAAATTTATTATATAAAGTTATTAAAATAAGTCAATACTTTTTAAGTTATTAAAGATCAAAAATTTTAATTATTCGTGAAAAAAATGCATGTTTTGAAGTGGTTTTTCGTAAATCACTGAAAAACTGTAAGTTTTTACAAAAAAGTTAATAGTAGTTTAATTCGTATAGCTTACTTATATTCTAAGAATAAACTCTTAAATCACGCGCCTTTCGATTATTGAGCTACAAGTCCTTCGCAAGAACACCATTCCATATTCCCGGGTTAAAGAGAGAGTTGTACTTAAAATAATTTAAATTAATTATTTGGCGACTAGATATCGTTTAATAATTTATGAGCTCGCAAAATATACGCATCTCAATTATTGAATTGCTAGTTTCTTTCTATAGTGCAGTTACTGAAGGTAAAAATCAACTATGACCTTCAATTTCGGTAAATCTCCATTCATTTTCACGAAAATTGGTGAGCGGATTTTGATGCTATCAACTTGTTCTGGAGCTCATTTTTGATAGGTATTTCTAAGTACTTTGACAAGTATTTAGTACCTAAGTGTTATAAAATGCATCTCTTTCCCGTTATTTAAGCTTGAATCCTTAGATTTGAACAGTCGCAGAAAAAAATATACGTTTAATTACCAATAACTTACTTTAAATTAACATTAAAGGGTTTTTCAAGTAAGCAATTTATTATATTTTTTATTAGCTTCAATTTTAGTGATAAAAATTTTTTGTAAAAACTTACAGTTTTTGAGTTATTTATGAAAAATCGCTTTAACGCATGCATTTTCTTTCACAAAAATTAAAATATTTGATCTTTAATAACTCAAAAAGTATTGATTTATTAATAACATTATATAACAAATTTTGCTTAAAATTTGTCCCTCTCTCGATTTGTGGGGTTATTTTTAATAAAGTAATTTTCACCCCCAAGAAGGGGTGACATATACCCTAGGCTAAAACCGCAAGTTGTTATTGTCAATTCGTGAAAATGAATGGAGATTTACCGAAATCAAAGGTCATAGTTGATTTTTACCTTCAGTGACTGCACTATAGAAAGAAAATGGCAATTCAATAATTGAAGTGCGTATATTTTGCGAGCTCATAAATTATTAAACGATATGTAGTCGCCAAATAATTAATTTAAATTATTTTAAGTACAACTCTCTCTTAAGCCGGGAATATGGGATGGTTTTTTTGCGAAGGGGTTGTAGCTCTATAATCGAAAGGCGCGTGATTTAAGAGTTTATTCTTAGAATATAAGCTATACGAATTAAACAACTATTAACTTTTTTGTAAAAACTTACAGTTTTTCAGTGATTTACAAAAAACCGCTTCAAAACATGCATTTTTTTTCACGAATAAATAAAATCTTTGATCTTTAATAACTTAAAAAGTATTGACTTATTTTAATAACTTTATATAGTAAATTTTGCTTTTAATTTGTTCTTTTATTGATTTGTGCAGTTATTTTTTATAAAATAATTTTCACCCCCGAGAAGGGGCGGTATCCACCCTCAGGGTAAAGGCGCAAGGTGGTACCATGTCACCTTTGTTTCTTGACGTATCCTCTAACCACTGACCAATTTTCGTGAAAATCGATGAAGGTTCACCGAAATTGGAGGTAATCGTTGATTTTTACCTTCAGTGACTGCACTATAGAAAATAAATTGCAATTTACTGATCTAAATGCGCGTAATTTGGAAGCTTATAAATTATTAAATGATATGTAGTCGCTAAATAATTAATTTAATGCATTTTAAGTACAACTTTCTCTTAAGCCGGGAAGACAGGGTGGTTTTCTTGCGAAGGGGTTGTAGCTCAATAATCTAAATGCACGTGATTTACTAGTTTATTCTTAGAGTATATAAGCTATAGGAATTATATCCGCAATACGATATATTTTAAGTTTTCTCAGCATTTTTCTCTTAAGTTAAATCAATTAAAGGGTTGTTTGGGGGTGAAGGGGATGAGCTCAAAAATCGAAACTATATAATTTCAAGAGCTCATAAATAGCTTGTAATTCTGCCGTAAAAACCGATTCAATATTCCTATTTTTAAGTAGTGGGGGGGCTGACTCACTCCCCACTAAAGTATTAAATTCCTGCTCAGTGGAACGAGCTCAAAATTTTTAGTTTGCGGAATATGAAAGCTCATAAATAGCTCATAAATCAAGGCTATTTGTTTTTTAATTTTTGCAAGTGGGGGGGGGGGGCAGCTCAACACGGGTACATATATTTATACACGGGTGTTAAAATATTACCGCGTGCTGCAACGAACCAATAGAAAACTCCTATGGTCCAAATACATATACGGAATGTTTAGATGCATACGGTAGGTCGAAACCTAGGTCGATTGCCACGTCCTACAGCAAACTTAGAAGACCTGTGGCATGCCATAAGAAGAATCTGGATGAGTCTTCCGCAATAAGATATAGACCTCATAATTCGATAAATGCCCCATAACTACACTTGAGTCCAGGGTTGTTTACCCGTGCGTCATTAATACCTGGCGAGATTAAAACACAAACTTTTTATCTAGCATCATTCTCTTCCACGCATTAATCTAAAGAAACACCAGCTACCGCCTGTTATTAAGTAAAAACACATGTTATTTTTATGAAAGCTCTAGTCTCAGTGTATTGAAAAGAAATAGGTACAAAAAGAGACACTTAAGAATGTTTTCAGATTTTAAGTACAATTTGTGACTTTTTTGGTTTGTTTACTTTGGTGGCTGTCAGTCTGTTGAATTTTTTGTTGTTTTTTTTTTGTCGAATTTTTGGATTTAGAAGTTTTTTATGTTAGGTAGGTACACAAACAGTTTTTTTCACAACCAATGTTATATTGGAGTTTGAAATTTTATGGTAAGTGTATTTTATTTTGTTAAGGAAGTTTTGTTAAGTGACAGTTAAGGAATAAGAATATAAGGTTGTGTTAAGTTTCCGCCAAAGTCAATGAAATGAAAAAAAGAAAATATGTTATTGAATTTTTTTATAAATTGTTTATTTATTAATCAATCGCTAATGATATTAAGGTGATACAGTAGCGATCAACAGGTAGCCAAAACGCGTTCCAAGATTGCGGCTGTAATTTTGAATATTTTTTCGAGATATTTGGCACACGTATTCGTAATACAATAAAGAATGGCGGTACAGAGCCCAATTTGAAAAATATATTAATATGTGGAAATTACTCTGTAATTAAATATAATATTAAAAAAAAACGAGCATGTACCGCCATTAAGAAGAACAAAAAAATACACTTTCTTCAAATAAACTTTTTTATCCGATGCCTAGATTTTGTGTCATTTTGGAACTACTAATGAAATAACAAATTTTAGTAGTTCCAAAATGACACAAAATCTAGGCATCGGATAAAAAAATTTATTTGAAGAAAGTGTATTTTTTTGTTCTTCTTAATGGCGGTACAGGCTCGTTTTTTTATTATTGTATTTAATTACCGAGTAATTTCCACATATTAATATATTTTTCAAATTGGGCTCTGTACCGCCATTCTTTATTATATTACGAATACGTGTGCCAAATATCTCGAAAAAATATTCAAAATTACAGCCGCAATCTTGGAACGCGTTTTCGCTACCTGTTGATCGCTACTGTTTCCTCTTAAAAGAATTTATAAGCTACTACAAATATTAATAAGCTACTACAAATGTAGCTGTAATTCTGCACCAAAATTTTAAAGCAAAACTTACATTTGGCATTTTATCTATCTGATAACGTCAAGTAGCTACTTACTGTCACTTGCTGTTGCGTTTAGTAAATTTTCGACTTATTTCGTATGCGTATGCTTTAAATGATGACGCACGGGTAAAGAACCATGAACTCAAGTGTAAGTGTATAAAAAATCAAGGAAGACCCACTCATTATTAATTTTTTGACGAAAATGATGTTGCTATTGTTCATATTGTTATCAGATAATAAGAATATTATAATGTATACCTACTTCGTAAATAAATATTTAAAAACATACCTATTTGTTCTTCTAGATGTTGCATTTATTTTGTCCATCGGTATTATTTCGTTTGCAAAACATGTTTATTCATAGTTTCACACATTCAGCACAGTGATTTTGATTTATGGATAAAAATACTAATTCATGCTTTAAGTGAATTATGTAGTGTTGCCCAAAATCGGTCTTGGTCTTGCAGTCTTGGTCTTGTTCTTGCGTTTTCGCAAGACCAAGACCAAGACCAAGACCGCCTAATTTTAGCAAGACCAAGACCAAGACTTAGCATGCAAGACTTAAGCAAGAACAAGACTAAGCCTGCGAGACTCTTGCGTCTTGCGGTTAGAACTGAAGGTCGTTTTAGGGAGTATATAGGAGAATAAAATATTTTGCACATCTTCAACAGCAGACGATTTCTTTGCTCTGAACTTAATTGTCCAGGTTTTTGGTACGAGTGCACCAATCAAACTGTGTTTTTAAATACATATTTTCTTAACATTCTGTTTTTTAATTCATTCGTTTATGCTGGATAATAAAAAACTTAGGTACTTTTTTAACTAGCCATGTTTTTCGTCAATGAAGGGTGTTTTAAATAAGTATGGTAACCTTACAGGCTAATTCAGCACCAAAAATAATGGCAGTTTGATTTTTAATTTATAAACATAGGTGTGTCCTATTAGAGGTAAAATTCAATAGCTACACTTTGTACTTGATGAGTTTTTCCATGAACACAATTATTGGATATTGAGAAGTTAATGAATTTATCTCCATAAAGTATCATGACGTTGGGATTCAAAATGAAATAGGTAATGAATACAATGTTAATAAATAATTATTAAGTACATAAATAAGTTTATACAAAATAGTTGCCTCTATAGAAAATCACATGTGATAGAAACAGAAGTAATGTTACTGTTAAAATATCCACATACATTTTATACATACAAAGGTACCTATACAAAATTTTGCTGACTTACAACTACTAACGATCTATCAAAAATAACAGTCTATTCTTTAAAAAATGAACAATAAGTTTCGTTGTTTGAAAATAAATGCCATTATTTTCGGCGACAGCCACAAAAGTCGCCTGCTTAACCATAAAATAGATAATGTTATTCATTATGTAGGCTATCTGTTACAAAGAAATTTAAACCCATATTTTTTTAATCAATCTCCGAACAGGTAATGCACACGAATAATATAGAATTTCAACAATACAATATAACACACAAGTCGCCTGCTTGATCCCAAAATAGATTATGTAAAATATTTGCTACAAAGAAATAATATAAGCTCATTTCTTTAATCAATCGCCGAATAGATAATGAACACAAAAATAATAAACAGTTATGTTTAATAATGTATTGTTTGAAAGATCACTAAATAATATGTATTACTGATTCGGCACTCCAGATTGTCAGGAAAAATTCACTAAGGGCAATAATAAGTTTTAATGAGTTTTACCTTGAAACCGAAATCCACAATCATGCACTTAGTGAAGTATACCATAAAATTATCTCAGCAATTAGAATAGAGCCCCAGTTGATTTCTACAGAGCTGGACAGTACCGTATTGAGTTCAAATTGATGAAAATGTCAAAATCTCAAAAAAGTGCACTTTGTGAGTTTCACCTCTAATAGGAGGGTATGTCCGCAAATGCTTCGTTTCCGAAATAGGGGTATTAAAATTTTTCTTACAAACTGGTTGAGATGTGCAAATGTGTTTTACAAACTGGTAAAACCGGTTGAGATATGCAAATAAAATTTGGTGAGTTTTATAAGGTTGTTATTGCGCATTTTTGACATACAATTAAGAATTTAATATTCACCATTGGCATGCATACGTAACATGACTCGTTTGTTTAGAATTACCCCTTAAAGTTTGCCATACTTATTTAAAAACACCCTGTATTAATGAAAAACATGGCTAGTTGATAAAATACCTAAATTTTTTGTTATACAACATAAGCGAATGAATCAAAAACAGAATGTTAAGAAAACATTAGACTATAGTTGGGTTTTAATTTCAGTATTTTATATGCTAGAATATTCCACAAAATGATGCGAACTTTGAGAAAAAACACAGTTTGATTGGTATACCCGGTATCCGGTATACAATGACACTTTACCTGTCTAGCAACAACATTTTTCCAGCGATATTGTTAAATAATACGGCTATATAGCCTTATATATAAGGCTAACAAGTGAGATATTGAAATGTAAGTTTCACTTTGCTTGTGAAGCAGCTGACGTGCCATAAAATCTGAAACCCATACTGGTCTGTCCAACCCAACGTAGTGGATAAAAATTAGAACTGGCATTAACATACTGTGCAGATCTGTCACCGAATCGAATGCTTTTCAAATCACAGATAGTGAATAGAAAATACACTAAAAAATGCATGTTTCTAATAAACTTTAGTTAGTTAGAATATGGGCACGGATCACTTGAATCACGGATTGAACCGTGAGTTCAAACCCCACCCGGTGTCAGATATTTAATAATTTGGTTGGTTTTTCCTATGGCTATGATATTCAATCTTAAAATGTACCTACTCTGTTACGTTGTTCTAAGATATGCAATATGCTAATGGGCAACTGCGAGACTTGCAAGACTCTTGCTGCAAGACCAAGACCAAGACCAAGACCGGGAGCGCAATACCAAGACCAAGACCAAGACCAGGTGTACTGGCGCAAGACCAAGACCAAGACTATCTAAGTCTCGTCTTGGTCTTGCATTTGGGTAACATTAGAATTATGTAGCAAAACGCAATTAGTAGATGTACAACGCGATTTCTCTTTTGATTTATTTGTGGAAGTTTGTTCAATAGATTAATTTATACAGAACTAACGTCTTAATAAAAATATTTGTTTATACTATTGTAATAGGCGTGCTCGTAATTTATCATTCATTATTACATTATTTTTAAATAAATCTTAACGCATTTCTAAACCATTTAATGATTTACTTTAAAATGTTCTGCATAATTATCTTTACATTTATAATACCTAATAGTTAATAAAAATTTAGTCCAGTTTACCACGGTAAAAATATTTCGATTTCCATCAACGAGTATCGGTATCGATTTTTATAACATTTTGGAATTAACCAATATTTACCCTTAACTTTAAAATCTACTCTATGCCGAAGTGTTCTTTTACTTTGATGTTGAATCCACACAAACTGGGGATTAGAAACTTTATATTAAAAATAAACTCAAAAATCGATAGAAAAATAATATTCTAATCGAAAAATATTATATAGATTTTTTTTCGAAAAATCAATATTTTAAGGCTTTTTCTTAGAAAATTTCAATTTTTCTTATGTTAAAATGATAAATTTTTGTATTTGGAAATATGAGCAAACTGTATATTGTATGGCTGGATATCAAAAATAACTTATTTAAAAATAAAAATACACTAAAGATCCTTAATATGTTATTTACATTTTAATTACCATTTAATGTAAATACATATTACCATTTTTTTTAATTTCAAAAATGATCAACTTCAGGTCTATAAAACTTTATAGACTTACATAGAAGTAAAAAACTTCAGTTTGTGTAAGATATAAAATTTAGTTTTAATAAAAATAGATTTTAAACCATTACACAAACCAAAGTTTTTTTACTTTTATGAAGTTTTTTAATTATGGTAGGTAGGTATACAGCCAATCACTGGGACTTTCCCTTTAAATTTCCTTTAATTCAACTTTGATTCATTCCGTTGTTTTGACCCTGTATAATCGAAAATAATTTTAAATTATAGATGTCTTTAATACACATCATTTTTGTTATAATAGTTATTTATGATATAAGTATGATATAAGTGTTAATATGTTTATGATATGTGTTAATAGTACAATTTTAAGGCACGCGTGTGAAAGTTTGCAGAATGAGCGAAGCGAATTCTTAAATTCACATGAGTGCCTTAAAAATGTACTTTTTAACACGTATATTATACAATATTTTTTCTACAAACGTTATAAATTTATAAAATACAATATTTTTGTTAATTGCTGAAACCGTAAAACCTATGACCCGTAAAGGTAAAAGGTAGAACTGGTTGTCTACACTCGAGGGGAATGTCTAAAAATTCTTAGCGAAAATATTATACCGTTACATAAACTTGTTTTTCTACAAACGTGTTAAAAATGCAATAATACAGTTTAAATTAAATTTTAAAAAACCATTTTAACCACCTTTTTCAAATTGCCCAAGTTGTACTATTAATATTAATGTTAATAAATGAAATATAAATATTTTGACGTTTCACAATTTGACAGTTCACTTTTAACTGCAGTGCCTTAAAATTTGTAAAGCACTAGTGCTTTAAAGTAGCATTTTTAACGCTCCTATGGAGTGCTAAAATAGTTATTATGAAACAGTTCGTGAAGTATGCTTTTTGCGAACGCAAGCGATTTTTGGAGCACGAACGACAACGGAGCGAGTGCTATAAATTGCGTAAGTTCGCTAAAAGTACTTCACACACAGTTTCATACAATATTTTATCTACGATAAACAAATAAAAAAAGCTGTAACTCTTCATCACTGGAATTCATTTCTATTCTACAATTTTTAGAACTTTGACATTTAAAAATTCTAATTTCAAACCACAAAACTGTCAAAACTTTTGTTGTAATTCATTGCTCATATTGTCATCACCATGACAACGCGAAAGTTAAGGATTGTCACCAAGACAACTCGAAAGTTAAAAACAGTGCGAGAAAGTAAATCCCATTTAAAATACATTGTTACTTCACGCACACTTTAAATCCTTCACGCACTGCTATCTATAATGACAGTTTTCACAAACTAAAAACTTATACATAATATGACAGAGTACTTTGACATTTAAAAATCCTAACTACTTTCCAACCATAAAACTGTCAAAAATTTTGTTGTAAGTCATTGCTCATATTGTCATCACCATGACAACGTGAAAGTTAAGGATATTTGATTATATGAAAGTGTGCCAAAAAACCCATTGAAAGTGTTAGAAGAAGTGAATCTCATTTAAAATACATTGTTACTTCACGCACACTTTAAATCCTCCACGCACTGCTATCTATAATGACAGTTTTCACAAATTAAAAACTGATACATAATATGACATAGAGTAGATAAATTGCATTTTTAACACGGTTGTAGAAATACATTTTTATAAACGTTTTTATATTATACTCCATAGTTTAGCCGTACGTAATAATAGAAAACCAGAGTTTTGACGCACCCTGTATATAAATTATTGACAAAAATGTTGACTTCGGTATCTTTGTGGCTAACTGTATATATCTAACAGAACATCGTCTTGTTTCTCACCTCTGACCGACACCTAACTTTCTGCTTCTGCCCCTATGTGATTATAAATAACTGCGCTAGTTATTCGACTTTATGTCTCACGTAATAATCATCACTTTTAATCCCTGTTATGTTATTTTTGCCACATCAAATACGGTACTTATCTGCAGAAATAAGGAAACAGGAGATATAAATTTTCTTACTTTTAATTTCTTAGTCTATGTCTATAATATTTATATGCCAGTCATTCACGTTTTCACAATTAAAGCAAGGGGTATATCCAAACTATGTTTTGAAGTCTGATCATGAATTGAATCTTAAATTTCGCGCCAATGTGTTTTAAATGCATTCATTTTTTTCGAATCCTGAGAAAACTTATAAGTATTTTTTTTATTTAAACGCAGAATGAAAGATTGCATTATTACCGAGGGCCGAAAATTCGTGAAAACTTTTATAATGTTTAGTTACAGGGGTGAAAAGAGAAAATTAAGTGTGATTTTTAATTTCAAATATCTCACTCAAAAGAAACTCTTTGGTTATTCTAAGGGACTTTCGGCCCTCGGTAATAACGCGATCTTTCATTCTGCTTTAAAATTTTTCAAAAATACTTATTAGTTTTCTCAGGAGTCGAAAAAATGAATGCATTTAAAACACATTGATTGAACCTTGATTTGATCGATGTTGAAGTCTATAAAACGGGGAAAATTCCCCAAAACTCCTAAAAACTGTTTTTCGGGTTTTTGGAGGTGGCACACCTTGCGGAAAAATCTGATCAAAATTTTGAGTTTTTAAATTTATCACTAAAGCTATGTCAAAACAATAAATGATTTTTAGTGTTCATATTTAAAATTCTAAAATTCAAGCAATACAGATATGGTTAAAGCAGAAAAATAAAAAGTTCATTCAAGCAGGTCAAGGGTAACACAATGCTTAACACAAGAGTTGGTCTGTGCCCATTGAACTGGCAAGTAGGTACCTAGCATTTTCGAGCAGGGAACCATGTTGCCCTTTGAGCATGTGTTCTATTATATCTAACAACATCGACTTGTAGCCACCATGTTCTTTTAAAATCAGATATTTAAACCATATATTATGGGGTTACCACTTTAAATAGTGTGCTAGTTTCAAACTACTCAGCAGAATGCACTGAAGATGTTCTGAATTAGAACGAAAACGTTTTGCAATTCATTTGGATGCCTTTTTAGATAGTTTTTTAATAAACGATTTTATACTAGAATACAAGTTGAAGTTTTTACTTCTGTATGAATTTTTTAAAGAATATATACTCTCCTAGAAGAAAAGTTTGAATGGAACAGATGGTCACGTTTATTTGTCCCTTTGTAGTCATTGTCAGGCCACATGCACCTACATATGTACTCAGTTGGTGCACAAAATCCTATGCTGAAACGTCACATGCCCTTCTATAATGTCTATATTCTTTGGTAAAATCATCAGACACATTTATAAAGACATGTAGGAAAATGTCAGTCACGACGGCTCAGTTGGAAGAGGCGCAGTCGATCGACAAGTTTAGTGGATTTGCGATCGACGGTTCGAGCCTCAGCCAGGTCATGAAATTAATAAAAGGCCAACGTCGGTAGTAGAAAATTCAATAGAATCTACGACTTTTAAGCTTGTATGTATGTATCGGTTTTAGAACGTCTTTCGACGTTGTCCGATGCCTAACATCCACGTCCTTCTATCATCCCATTGGCCATCTCTAAGATCCCTTGTACTCATTGCTTTGGTTACCCCTTCTTTCCATATCTTTTTGAGTCTTCCTCGTTTTTTGCGGTTTGGTGGTACCCACTCCAAGATCTTTTTGGGCAATCTTGTGTCTTCCATTCTTTGAACATGACCATACCAAATCAACTGTTTCCTCTCAATGTCTGTTGTTAAGTAACCATCTATTCCAATTCGTCGTCTTACTTCCTCATTTCGAATTTTTTCCCTACAGGATATACCTAACGATCTTCTAAACACATCCATTTCTACAGCTTCTAATTTTTTCCTGTTGTTCTCGGTTATTCTCCAAGTTTCTGCTCCGTAAAGTAGGCTGCTTTTAATAAGTGTTTCATAGATGTTGTATTTTCGCTGTATTCCTATTTCGGAGCTCCAAAGTATTCCATTTAGGCATCCAATAGTTCTTCTAGCTTGTGTTACCCTTTTCTTTATTTCCTCATCGTCTTTTCCCGTTCTATCGAAGATTACTCCCAGGTACGTGTAGTCACTACAGGATGTGATTTGTTCATTATCCTCTAGTTCGATATTGGATAACTCAGCTCCTATGGGTAGGTATTTATTTTTTTCCACATTAATTTCCAAGCCCCATTGTTCATATTCCTCCTTCAGTTTTCTTGCCATATACTGTAGGTCCTCTTTATCAGCGTCTTTATAAGCTTTACCACCTTTAAAGTGAACCTATTAATTAGTAAGCCCATCAAAATAAACAGGCTACGCTAGCCTATTTAGAGAATGAAAGAGATGGAGCTTAGAGAGAATAAAAGAGATGGAGCTGTCAAAACACATTTATAACCAAAGACCGGATGGAATGAGGAAAAGATGCAGGGTCAGAGACAGTTAATTGTTAAGAGTACGAAATTGGAAAACCAAGGCGAATGTTAGAGAGGAATGGAAGCTGATACTAGATCAGGCCAACATCTACCAGAGATTGTATAACCAATGATGATGATGATTACTTGATTAAATAATATTATTTTCCTAATAGATTATTTGATTTTGGATTAAAGGCGGTATTTGTTTGAAATCGATATCAACTATTGACGAACATACATTTATTTAATTAAAACGAAATATCTTGACTTTTAAGTTAATATGAAAAGAAAATAAAACAATATTGTCATAATAATGTCTACCTACTTCCACTTATTTTATAACCGTTACTCCCCCAAAAGCCTACTCTAAAGTGTTAACTTGTAACAATATAATATAACAATTGTCGACTAGAATAATTTAAATAAAACAATAATTTTTTATATTCGAACACCTATCTTTCCATTGTGTTAAAATTAACACACCTTAATGCCTTAATGAAATTAATAAAGACATAAACAAAGAAGAATTAATAAAGACATAAACATTAAAAAGTATATATTGTTTTATTTCGACAGTATTGTAATTATAATTTAATATTTAATATAATTTATCTTTAAATTATCGAAAGAGTGTAAAATTGGTATAAATAGGTGGTTTCATTGCCGCAATAATATTAATCTTAATATTAAACCAATTATGTCTGTCTTTTAATTGAACACAATATTTCCATGTATCAAATTATATCGAGTGATTATTATTAGAGGGGGTGTAAATAATTTTCTAGTTAAGGGGAAAATAAGGTGGTGGGCATTTAAAACAAATTTTATTATCGTTTCTTCATATTATTTTCTACACTTGTAGTGTTTAATGACAATGATGACACCTCCAATTAAATAAATTAAATTAATCAAAAAGTCAATAATTATTATGTAACAAGTAATAGTTTAATTATAAATCTCACTTTCAGTCTAATTTAAATAGGCAATACAAAATATCTTTATTTCATTGTGGAAAAGTGTACCCAAATTAATTAATTGCCACTTTTAAACAAGGGCGGATCCAGGACAGATTTTCGGGAAGGGGCATGAACTTTATTTGGGGGTGGGAAGCGATAAAGACATTCAAAACTTATCGTTATTAAAGCATTTTTATTGGTCTAGCAACGAAAAATCAACAATTCTTTCTATTTTGGGGGGTGGGGGGGCATGGCCACCAGGGAAGCTGTAAATAGGGTACCTACAGATATTGAAAATACCAAGATTATATGGGATACCACTAATAAACCACTAATATCACTGATAAATCATAAACTTTATTAAACGTTTCTATATATGAAGGGTACAAGTACAAAGCCAAACTGGAACATCCAGGTGAAGTAACAGAAGAAATAGGCGTAGAAAGTGGAGTCAAACAGGGTTGTGTATTATCGGTTACCCTATTCCTTATTATGATAGATTGTAAAATGAGAAAAGTAACTAACGATAGAACAGGCATAAGGTGGAACTTATTCAAACAGAAGATTTTTCATCAGAATTTGCGGATGACATTTGCCTGAGTGCTAACTGAAGACCACAACCAAATAAAGGGTCAGGGGAAAAACGATGACTACCAATTTTTGGTCATTTTGAGATCCTTGCGCAATCTGTTAGCTTAGAAAGAGTACTATCAACCGGTGAATGGCCAAGGGAAAATATAACGATGAGGATTGCCTTAAAAACATGTCAGAAGATTGGATGCAAGGGGAGAAAACTATGAATATGTAACTTGGTTTTTCATTTTACCGAACATGCTTCCAGATAGACATTCATCGTTCTTCCCCTGACCCTTCAAATGCAAACAAAAATTGACAAGTTAGCAGAGTAATACAGAAAAAACCAAAGTATTAAAAAATAATAACCACCCACATAATAAAAATTATGATAAACGGTAATAGTTTAGAAAGCCACTGCGCATCCGCTAGGAAAAATATTCCGATTCGGATTTTTTGCGCAGTCTTATTCAAAAAGGACCCTTTTTAACAACTTTGCATGTTGCCAGGACCAAAAGTGGGTCAAAAATTTTATAAACGTTTTTTTTTTTTGTTTTTTTCCTAAAATTATTTTTTTGCATTGAACAAAGTTTTTTTAGGTTTTTTGGATAATTAAAAACAGAAAAGGTCTTTAGTGACATTTCTCTAAAGTTGATAGTTTTTGACATATAAGCGATTAAAAATTGAAAAATTGCGAAATTGGCCATTTTTAACCCTCAAAAACTATGTGAAAAACTGAAAATTTGAATGTTGCCAAGGTAGGTAGATATTCTTTAAACCTCGATTGATGAAATCCCGAAGAGTTTTTTGCAATATAATATTCAAAACTCGTTTGGTTTTTAATTGCTAATCAAGCGTGCGCGACACTATTTTCCACCGACAGTATGGTGCAAATGAAAGGAATAAATTCGTTATTTCGTAAACCGGCGACTTTAAGGAAAAATCCCGAAACAAGTCGATTTTTATTTTTAAGTTATGATATTGTGGCATATATGGTATACTAGTGACGTCATCCATCTGGGCGTGATGACGTAATCGACGGTTTTTTAAATAAGAATAGGGGTCGTGTGCTAGCTCATTTGAAAGGTTTTTCAATTTTCTATTCAATAATATAAACATTTATATAATTATTTATATAGGGTCTCCTTCTACTTTTTTTTTGTCAAATAATTTAATTTAATAAATATTTTTTGGACACCCTGTATAAATAATTATGTAAATGTTTACATTATTGAATAGAGAATTGAAGAACCTTTCAAATAAGCTACTACACGACCCCTATTCTTATTTAAAAAAATCATCAATTACGTCATCACGCCCAGACAGATGACGTCACTAGTATACCATATATGCCACAATATCATAACTTAAAAATAAAAATCGACCTGTTTCAGGTTTTTTCCTTAAAGTCACTGGTTTACGAAATAACGAATTTTTTCCTTTCTTTTGCACCATACTGTATACACATGCAACGGTAGAAAATAGTGTCGCGCACGCGTGATTAGAAATTAAAAAACAAAGGAGTTTTGAATACTGTATTGCAAAAAACTCTTCGGGATTTCATCAATCGATGTTTAAAGAATATCTACCTACCTTGGCAACATTCAAATTTTAAGTTTTTCACATAATTTTTGAAGGTTAAAAATGACCGATTTCGCAATTTTCCAATTTTTAATCGCTTACCTATATGTCAAAAACTATCAACTTTAGAGAAAAGTCATTAAAGACCTTTTCTGTTTGGAATGATCCAAAAAACCTAAAAAAAACTTTGTTCCACGCAAAAAAAAATATATTTTAGAAAAAAAAACAAAACAAAAAAAAACGTTTAAAAAATTTTTGACCCACTTTTGGTCCTGGCAACATGCAAATTTGTTAAAAGGGGTCCTTTTTGAGTAAGATTGTGCAAAAAATCCGAATCAGAATATTTTTCCTAGCAGATGCGCAGTGGCTTTCTATACCATAACGAACTAGAAGAAATAGACTAGTTCGCTTATTTGGGATCAATTATTTCAAGAAATGGGGGGTGGGGTTCCGGGTTTCCTCACTTGTCGTTTGTCCATTACTGAGGATCGTGATTTCTTCCAATATTCCTAACATTTTTTCCATTGGTCTCTATCTTCAGCTGCTCTAAGAGCATCGCAGAATGAGTTTCCAGCTGAATTCTTTATTTGGTCGGACCATCTAGTTGGTGATCGTAATCTTGATCTTCTCCCCGGAACGTTTCCAGAAACAATTAATCTCTCCAAACTACTGTCATTTCTGCGAACCACGTGAACGAAGAATTGCAGAATTCGTTGAAGACATATTGTGGGCAGCCTTTTTTAATATTGAGTTGGTTTAGAATGAAAACGTTTGCGTTTGTCCTATATGATCTGTCCAAGGTATGCGCGCATTCTTCTCCAGCACCACATCTCAAAGGTATCAATTTTTTGGCGCTCGCGTGCGCGAAGAGTCTGCGTACATGAGAAATACACAGATGAGATTATACATATGCGAGAATAAAGGCCCAACATGTATTTAAGGCTTTAAATAAAATTTGGAAAACAAACGAATTAGTATACTACTTTACGGAGCAAAAACATGGAAACAGGACGAAACTACAACTAAACAACTACTACACACTTTTTTAAATAAATCTCTAAGAAAAATTCTAAAATATACTGGCTCAACAGATGAAATGAAGATGTGGATGGAGAAATGGAATTCAAATCTACAGTATGTCAATTTGACGAGGTGCCACCCCTATCTATAATTTGGTCCCTATATAAAATGTAAAAATATGCAAAAACACGTCAAATTGTAGACCAGTTTTTAACTAAATTACATCAACCCATCGACCTAACAGAGGTCGTTCAACTATTGTTTCAAAAATACCACATAGGTACCTACACTATATTTTTTCAGTACTTTTGGAAAAATCAAGTAAACTCTTATTAGTGCGGCAGATTCGTGCAATATATTATAAGAATTGCACATTTAATGATACAAGCGTATAATTTGGTCCACATATACTGCACAAATAAAGGTTCAAATTTAGATATGAGGCCATCTCAGATTTTGCCTTTTACAAAAATGGCGGTCATTCAAAATGGGCGACTATACATATATGACTAATAGCACGATATCTTTTGAATGAAAAGTCCGATTTCAACCAAATTTGGTACGTAGGTTCGTTTTGTGATTTACAAGATCGATGCCATAAACTGGAAGAATCGTTTTACCGAAAGTTTTGTTTTTCCTGGTTTTTATGTAAAACTATTTTATATTATGTAAATAATTTATTTTCAATTATATACCTGTATATATTAATTTTTCAAAATGGTAATACCACTATTGAAAAGAGCGTAAGAATATGTTTTAGGAAATATTTTGAACTTTGTAGTTATGTTAATTATAATTACCATTTAATAAATGCATAACGTATCTTCACTTGTACCTATATGTGGCAGATTCGTGCAAATATTATAAGAATTATTGTACATTTAATGGTAGAGTCATATAATTTGGACAACATATACTACACATACAAAAGTTCAAATTTAGATATGAGGCCATCTCAGATTTTGCCTTTTACAAAAATGGCGAGCATTCAAAATGGCGGCTATACATATGTGACTAATAGCACGATAACTTTTGAACGAAAAGTCCGATTTTAGCCAAATTTGGTATCAAGTTTCTTTTTTTTTGATAAATAAGATCGAGGTCTTGAACCGGAAGAGTCGGTTTACCAGAAGTTGTGTTTTTACTGTTTTTTATGTAAAAATATGTTGTTGTTTTTTCAATTCTTTCACCCTGTATATATTAATTTTTCAAAAAGGTAATACCGCCATTGAAAATAGTGTAAAAATATTTTTTAGGGAAGATTTTGAACTTTTTAGTTATGTTAATTACCATTTAACAAATGCATAACGTATCTTCACATGTACCTATGTGCGGTAGATTCATTTTGAATGCCTGCCATTGTTGTAAAAGACGAAATCTGAGATGGCCTCATATCTAAATTTGAATCTTTGTATGTGTAGTGTGTGTGGTCCAAATTCTATGCTTTTACCATTAAATGTACAATAATTCTTATAATATTTGCACGAATGCGCCGCACATAGGTTCATAGGTACATGTTCAGATACGTTATGCATTTATTAATTAGTAATTAATATAACTAAAGAGTTCAAAATATTTCCTAGAAAATATTTTTACGCTATTTTCAACGTCGGTATTAACTTTTTGAAAAATTAATATATATATGGTGAAAGAATTAGTTAAAAACAACATGTTTTTAGATAAAAATAAGGAAAAACACAACTTCTGGTAAATCGATTCTTCCGGTTCAAGACCTTGGTCTAACACATCAAAATAAGAATCTATATAACAAATTTGGTTGAAATCAGACTTTTCGTTCAAAAAGTCACATATGTATAGTCGCCATTTTGCATGCCCGCCATTTATGTAAAAGGTAAAATCTGAGATGGCCTTATATCTAAATTTGAAGCTTGATGTGTGTAGTATATGTGGTCCAAATTATATGCTTCTACCATTAAATGCACAATAATTCTTATAATGTTTGCACGAATTTGCCACACTTAGGTACTTGTGATGATACGTTATGCATTTATTAAATGATAATTAACATAACTAAAAAGTTCAAAATATTTTCTACAAAATATTTTTACGCTCTTTTCAATTGCGGTATTACCTTTTTGAAAAATTAATATATATATATATATATATATATATATATATATATATATATATATATATATATATATATATTTATGCACAGATATCAAAGTGAGGTCCTGACATTACGCGCACTTAGTGAGGACCGGTAGAAAACGTAGACATAATCGTTTCAACTCTTCATAGTGACCTTGACAAGTAAATAGCAATTAAAAAATGACGAGTATACACAAAAAAAATTACGTATATGTGTCCCGTATTGTTCAAGTATATTGCCACCCAAGTGAGGCCATTATACGCAGCTATTAAAGTGAGACTGTATATACTTTTTCGTTATGCGCACAAAGTGAGGACAACTTTACGTGTATATTTCCTTACAGCTCATCAAGTGAGGACCATACAGTGTTGTCGATAAATATGAGATTAATCATTTCTACTGCCTTTTTCTGTATAACACAGTAAGAATTATTATTGTTTCGATGTTTCAGTCACTTGTAGTTATAAGAAGGATGTGGACTCTTTGTTCTTGCTCGTACTGTTTGTTAATTTTATAACATTTTAGTACCTCAGCATTAAATCACGGTAGCCTTATCGGAGACTAGCGTTAATAAAGAAATATTTTATATTTTTTAATAATTTACATTAAAGATGGATAGCAAAGCAAGAATTTTGAAAATAGCGTTAGTTAAGAACAATAATAATCAAAATGGAGGATACAGTGATAGTTCAGTTATGTGAAATTTATATTGAACTTAACATATAAATATAAAAGCCCGACTTTTGATCTAAGGGGAACACAGTTTTTACGGTACATACATATCTGTCATTTTTCAACCCCCTCCCTTCCATTTCCACCACCCCTTATTTTTAAATAGGGAATAGGGGCGTGTGCTAGCTCATTTGAAAGGATATTCAATTCTCTATCCAGCATTATTAACATTGACATAATTATCTATACAGAGTGTATTTTAGTATAGGTACTGTTGCCCATGTCGATTTTCATTTTAAACGACAATTTTCCAACCTTAACTTTAGTATACAAGATGATTCACTTAATTTAATTAAACTTAACAGTCAGTCTTTGGTCGCGGAGTCAGTCGGTTGTGTTTTGATTTGATCGGCCAGCTGCTCATTGTTTAAATGTTTTGTTTTGTTATTGTTTTATTGTTTTGTTTTGGAGTGTTGTGAAACTAGTGTAAGTGTTCAATTTTTTTTGTTTATTTTCATTCGACCCAGTTTATTGCATATCTAACCTTTAAACCATGTTTTACAACTGTGACAACTGCCTTGAAAAGTTTGCGGATTCAGATAAATATAATCGATTGCGGTGCGATGGAGATTTCCGCAGAAATTTCTGTATGCGATGCACAAAATTAAACAAGTCCACCACTAAAGCCCTATTGGAACAAAAATTTCCCCATCTAAGATTCTTTTGTACAGTATGTGACTCGCCTAGCTTAAGATATTTAAACGAAAAGATAACCAACTTATCAAAAAATGAAATACCACTAGAGAACTTTGAAGCTTTAACTCAAGTTACTAAGAAACTTACTGATAATTTGCCTATTTTCATTGAGACTTACGATTTGTTGACAAAAAATGAAGACAAACTATACTATCTTACGAAAAAAATTGATGAGATCCATAAACTAAATAACCTGCTGAATCCTGAAAAGGTTTTAAAACCTGTTAGGCAGATGGAGCATGATATTTTTAATATATCGTCAGTTTTTTTCGGGGGTTCAGATGAGACTATTAAGGTTCAAATCCAAGAATCAAATTCAACTGATATTAAGTTGGGATTAGATAGGCTCTCTTCAAACATCAATGAAATATCGAATCAAATTAGCAATTTTACCAAAAGTCTATCTACCATACCAACGAAAAAAGAGGTATTGAAGAAAAATACATGTTATGCCACCTTAAGTACTCAGACTGAAGAGCCTCAACATTTCGAAGCAAATGCAGAGCAAAAGTCAAAAATTACAGAAGATAAGTGTCACTTTGTAGTTATTAGTAACTTGAGCCCAATATACACCCCTATACAAGTGGTTCACTATATTAAAGAGAAGCTAGGTATCAAGGAATATATAAGATGTTATGCCCTCCTTAAAGATGCCGACACAACAACTGGTTCTTCATTCAAAATAGGTATAAAATCAAGAACATCTATTAACCTATTATTTAATAAGGGCATTTGGCCACCTGGTGTAAACATTAAATGGTCTATCGAATCTTCATATTCCGAACCAACGCTTTCATCTGAGTGACATAAGAATCCGAAGAATATCAGAAGTCCTATTAGCCTGGAAAATTCAAATAGCAGTTTATGCAACAACAAAGATGAAGTTCAGAGCACAAACATAAAAACAGACAAACAGGCCATCGAAATTTGCAAAACTAAGAATCCGTTCCATACCCATATTAATTTCATTAAGAAAGATACTTTAGAACCATCGACTAATCTGGATCAATTGACCCCACCAAGAGTTAGATTAACCAATAACTATAATAGTCGATATCTTTTAGCCAGATTAAGGGAACCGGATATCTTAAAGGCCATTAAACTTCATCTTGCTTATTTACACGACCAACCTGCATCAGTATTTTATGATGGGTATACCAACACAAGTGTTAAATTGTTTCTGGCTTCCGAAGGACTTCCTACAAAGAGTGAAGATCTACGAAAAATTCTTCTAGATTTTAATGATGCTTACGGAATTGGTGCAGATGAGGTAGACGCTGATCTTGCTGCTTTTAGGTCTTTTCTAACTTCGGAAAGAATTATTCACCTACAAAAATCAAGGGAATGCCACCGAAACTACTATTCCGCTGCCTCTCCAAGACGAAATTTTTAAACATCACGACGTGTTCTGAGGGACTAGAATCCTCAAATTATTTTAGTGATAACAACTTTAGCATGGTTCTGATTAATATTCGTTCTATAAGATATAAAACTGATGAATTATTTCTGTTTCTAGAGGAATTAGGGTTTCCACCGATAGTTGCGGTTACTGAGCACTGGCTTGAAGTCAACGAGCCTTTTTTTGTAGAAAAATATTCGACTATTGCTAGGTATGACCGTCCAAGTTCAGCTCATGGAGGCACCCTAATTCTTTCTACAAATAATGATTTTTCTCTAGTAACAAAATATGACTTTCTATTAAGTGAAGCATTCTTTGAGTTTTCCTTAGTTTACAGTAAGAACCTTAATCTTTATATTATTTGCATTTACAGATCACCTGACTCTTCCGTGGAACTATTTTTTCAGAACCTGCTTAATTTGTTAGATGACCTGCCACATAAAAGCAGAAAAATTTTATGCGGGGACTTCAACATTAATTATGCTGCTGCTTGTGCTACACAAATATCCCTGGTCAACATATTTGAATCATATGGTCTATCAATGCACATTGATTCTCCTACAAGGATTTCAAAGACTTCATCTACCATAATTGATTATATTGTCTCAGATTTCTCACCCCTTGATGTCTGCGCTACAACTGTTAATGCGGGACTATCTGATCATGAAGCGGTTTATACGAAGTTTAACATCTTTAGCAAGTCCTCCTCGAAAACTCGACGTTTAGGCAGGATTTTTTCCGGTCGGAACTTTCGTAAATTCCAAAATTTATGCTTAACCTCTGAGTGGCACTTTCCTTCCTTGGACGTCGATCATAATTTCAGTGATTTTTTGAATAAGCTGGTCTGTATCTTCAATACAGCATTTCCTTTAATCACAATTAAGCTAAACATCGCAAACCCTGGACTACCAAAGGTGTCCGCATATCAGTCAAAAACATGCGTTCACTACTGTATATCAAAAAATTTACTACCAACGTCTCTGTTATTGAATATATCACCAAGTACAGGGCAATCTATTTAAAACTTATAAAATCGGCTAAAAAATTGTATTATCAAAATCGTCTCAGAAGCTCCAAAAGTATTGCAAAAGAAACTTGGTCCATAATAAACGATCTTCGAAGTAAAACTCACACAGCTCAAACATTTTCCCTTCCAGACCCAGAAAATCTAAATGAATACTTTGTTAATGTGAGTAAAAATATAACATCAACTATTGTGTCACAACAAGATCCCATTTCCTATCTCCCTAATTCAAGAAAGGTTTCGAATTCATTCTTTATAAGACCGATTGGTAAATCTGAACTGATCCAAACAATCAAGAGTATCAAAAGCAAATCTTCCTGTAGTACCGATGGACTATCCATAAAAATTTTCTCAAATCTCCCAGACAATGTGTTGGGAGTCCTCATCTCTCTAATAAATGATTTTTATGAGAAAGGTAAATTTCCAGAGTGCCTAAAGACGGCCATCATTATTCCTCTTCATAAGGGTGGTGAAAAATATATTGCCTGCAATTATAGACTTATTGCATTACTACCGGTACTCTCCAAAATTATTGAAAGACTCATAAAAGCCCGACTTATGTCCTTTCTCGTTGATAACAAGATTTTATCACAAAATCAGTTCGGCTTTTTAAATAATAAATGTACCACCGATGCCATGTTTTCTGTACTACATGAGGTTTATCAAGCATTAAACAATAATCTCCACACTTCCACTGTTTTTTGTGATTATGCCAAAGCTTTTGATTGTGTAAATCACGACATTTTGATAAAAAAACTAGATTTCTATGGAATTCGAGGTATTTCTTTGAACTGGTTTCAATCTTACTTGGAAAATAGGAAACAACTGGTTAGAGCAAATGATACAGACTCTAGTCTCAGAAATGTTGTATGTGGGGTACCACAAGGTTCAGTATTGGGTCCTTTACTTTTCCTTATCTTTATTAATGACATCACTAGTTTAAAAATCGATGGAAAGTTTTTCTTTTTGCTGACGATACCAGTATCACTTGGAGCAACTCAAATATCGCAACTCTTCATGCTACTATAACTTCTGATCTACTCACAATAAAATCCTGGTAAGATTCTAATTTACTCTCTTTTAACGTAGATAAAACAGTCGCATTACCCTATAAAGGAACTCTTCAACCCTTACCTCTTCATAACAGCCAGATCAGTATCGTTGATTCTGTAAAGTTTCTTGGTATTTTTTTAGATAGCAACCTTAAATGGTCCCTTCATATCGATGTGTTAAGCAAGAAACTATCCTCAGCTTGCTTTGCAATAAGATCTGTCTCGAAGGAAATGGATTTAGCCTCTTCCAAAATAACATACTTTTCATTGTTCGAGTCCCATCTTCGATATGGTCTGCCTTTTTGGGGTTTTGGTACAGCTGCCCAATCCGATGTTATTTTTAAATTGCAAAAAAGAGCAATCAGATATCTGTTTGGCCTCAGAAGAACAACACATTGCAGAAGCTACTTTAAAGATCACAGAATTCTAAAATTACCTTCTTTATATATTTTAGAAACTGTTTGCTTAATTCGTAAACATCTACATGTCTTTCCAGAAAGACCTAGACATGACTATTCCACCAGAAATTCTACTTTTGACATCTATTTACCGATCCCGTCCAGTGAGTTAGTAAAGAAATCTATATTATATTCTGCAAAAAAACTATACAACCATCTCCCTCTACAACTTAAATCTGTAACATCTTTCTCCAAGTTCCGTAAAATGACAAAAGCCTATTTATCTGAAAGACCATATTATTCAATAGCAGAGTTTCTTAACCAATAACTAAGAAATTACAGTATTCTTATGTATAAGTAGAATCTTAATCTATATTTGAGTGTCATATGCAGCAGCATAACTTATTAAATCACTTATTAAATTAAATCACTTATTAAATTTCTTAAGGTAGATTACGCAATTTGAAATTTTTTTTTAAATTCTGCAATAGATTGTTACTGATTTTTATTTGACTTTATTATGTTTTATTTATATTGACGATTTCTATAATTTTAGTAAATTGTATTTGTTATTGTTTTTATTTATGATTCTTGTAAGCTTTGTCTATAAAATTGTTAAATTTTTCATGACAATAAAGCATATTTCTATTAATGTACCTTTTTTACTGACTTAATTTTACAGTTATTCCACTAGATGGCAAATACAGTGAATATGTGCATATGTTTTATTTCGAATAATCATTTTAAAATAGTTTTAGTTTTCTATTTTCTCTGAAAATTGTTGCAAGCTTCTTGTTCTTATACTTAAAATCATGTCACTACAAATTTATACGAGACTACATATTAAGAGTATAGAAAGTATTATAATATATGACATACATGCTTTTTTCCATTTATTGAAGATATTTCACCTTATCTTGAAACAATGCAATGTGACCAAGTGTCCTCAACTAAAAAAATATATCCCACTATTTTGATATTAAATGTATAGTTTGTACTATAAACCGTATTGAAATAGATTGCAACATGTGTGTGTGGTTGGGATATTGACTGCGAAACCTAAGGCTTCATTCGCCTAATCATATTTACCTTTGATTCTTATAACAATAAATAAAATTGATTAACATTTTATAGCAATATTATTAGTGTTTTTAAACAATATCAGTATGATATATCAGTATAATAAAGTCAAGATAAACAATACTATAACAGAAAGCTTTGAGGTCAAACAAGGAGTGCGGCAGGGTGATCCATTATCGTCTATAATGTTTAGCATATTACTAGAAAAGGTTATACAGGAAGCAAACATTAATAGAACAGGTCTGATCTACCACAAAAAACATTAGTGCTTGGCATTCGCAGACGATTTGGTAATCTTGGCTAGGAGCAAAATAGAACTTATAGAAACATTCATGAAACTCGAGGAGAGGGCAGCAACCAAAGGATTGTATATAAATGAAGCAAAAACAAAGTATATGGAATGAACAAATAAGCAATTCGTTCGGGGGCAATACATAACAATGACAACAGCGAAGGGAACACAGTATAAATTCGAAGAAATTGAGAGATTTGAGTACTTAGGAACTGTCTTCACAAGAGATCATAACTGTGAAGAAGAAATACGAAAGAGAATTATGTCGGGCAACCGCGCTATATTTGCTTTTAATGGGTTGTTAAGAAGTAAAAATATATCACGAAGAGCAAAACTAAGAACTTACAAGACCGTAATAAGGCCGATAGTAACGTATGCTTCTGAAACATGGGTCACAACAAAAAAACATCAAGAATTGTTATTAGTTTGGGAAAGGAAAATACTGCACAAAATCTTTGGTGGAAAAAACTTAAATGGACAATGGGTAAGAAGAACAAATAAGAAACTAACTGAGCTCTATCAAGATCCTAACATACTAGCAGTAATTAAGGCGCAAAGACTTAGATGGTTGGGCCATGTGCAGAGGATGATTCCATCTAGAATTCCCAGAATGGAATTCCCATCTAGTGCATTGGCAGGGAAAAGACGAAGAGGAAGACCGAGGTCACGATGGAGTAATGGAGTTAGAGAAGATATGAGAAGAATTAACTTAAGGAACTGGGAAAGAAAAGCGACTGACAAAAGGGAGTGGAAAAGAATAGTACATCAAGCCATGGGCCTACTAGGCTCGTAGTGCTTACATATTATAATATCAGTTTTCTAATATTATCCAGTTCCATATCCAGTTCCGAATCCAGTGGTTATATTTCTTCCGTATTGTTTAGTTTCGCTTCCAGTGATTGTATTTTTTTTCTTGTTTTTTTTTTGGAATATTTATTTATTATTTTATTACTATATTTTTTTATTGTGCTCATAATAGATTGCAACATTGTCTATAGACATAAATGCAGTAACAATAAATAAAAAAAATCGGAGATCCACACCCCGGATTTGAAATCTAAACCTCTGCTTTACGAATACGAGTTTATCCGAGGTCTACCCACTAGGTCACTAGTCACTCTTAGACAATATTTTTTCCTGAAACGGGGAACTTTTAAAGCCGGGTCTAGACTATGTAACAAAACATGCTAATAACAAAGTTGTACAACAAAGTTGTACAACTTTGTTATGTAACTTGTTATATATAGCATGAGTATCCAGACTATATAACAAAAAACAAAACAACAACATGCGCATAAATTTTGCAGCATTTTAGATGGATAGCTGGTAGGTTAGGTAGTATATAAAATTGCGTCATATAAGTATGGAGGATCTCTTCATAGCAACAGCAGCTTGTATAATATTGTGGAGGCGACACCGGCGTGTTAAATTAATATTTTGGGTGTGTCCTTCATTAGCAGCTCGAGCAAAATATAGGTAGTGGTACAGCTCTTTTAGCTGATCTGGAAAGAGATAACATAGACCCATCGACAGGACACATTAAATGTGATGGCAGTTTTAAAAGCTTCTTGAGAATAGAAAGTTCTGATTTTGAATTTCTTATAAATGAAATCGGCCATAAAATAGGCAGGAAAGACATTTCGAGATGCAATTCCAGTAAGAGAAAGATTAACAGTTATATTATTAGCAAAGTATATTTTTTAAACTTTTTAATCATTGTTTCAGAGAGGAAGTATAACATTTCTGTAAAATTTAATTCCTCAGTATTATCTTCTTCACCTGTTCATGATTGAGTGTCACTGTCTGTTTGAATTGGTGTAGCTGGAGAAGTAGCGGATGTAGATGTAGTGGACGGAATAGAAAGGCTCAGATATATTGTATGATTGAGTGCCTGTGTGAGTAGCTGATGAAGCAGTCTGCATCTGTGTAGCGAATGAAGTGAATGTTAAAGTTTTATGTCTGAACACTCTGCTCTGTAGAGAATATTATTTATGTCAAATTTAGAGTTGATTTGCACCGATTTGCTGTTAAGGTTCCGCGTATTGCTTTTCAATTGTTGGCTTGAGTTATAGGCGTACGTGCATTAGTTTTAATTATAGTTTCTGTATCTATTTTTACTTCTATTTCAGTCTATTCATCGTGTTTTTTATTTGTTTTTTTTTTTTTAATCAATAAATGTAGCTCATCCCACAGCAATCCCATAATACTCGTTACTTACGAAATAGCTCAATTAAATGAGTAGTCAGTTCTTTCGACAATTTCATCGCGTAAATAACCCTACGTGAACAGAGCAAAGAAAAATCTAGCACAATCACTCCAAAATGAACAAGGCGATATGACTCCAACGGTTGCTGCTCGCGTACTATGCCAGAGAAATGTTTCAATAACATGTTTTTAGGTGTAGATCAGTCGCGGTGCGGTTTTATAACTTTCTTTGATGTTTACCGACATCTGTTGGATAACATAAAACATGCTATATAACCAGAAAAATGTTATACAACACTGTGTTTTAAAACTCTTTTATTTAAAATTTTGTAACAAGTTACAAAACTTTGTTATTTAACATGTTTTGTTACATAGTCTGGACCCGGCTTAACGGTAATTTCTTATAGGTAATACACTACAATTTCTGAATATTTTTTCTGAAATCTATCGAATGGTACCAAACACGACCCCCACGGAGGGGGGGGGGTTACTTTAAATTCTTAAATAGGAACCCCTATTTTTTATTACAGATTTGGATTCTTTGCGTAAAAATAAGCAACTTTTATTCGAAACATTTTTTCTAATTATGGATAGGTGGCGCTATAATCGGAGAAAACGGGTGTTGGAAATGGAAAATTAAATTAAAATATGGAAAGTCCCCACTAAAATGGAAAATTTTACTTAACTTTTTTGGTTTTAGAACCTAATAATCACAACCCAATAGGTCCCCTAAGCGCTCGAGTGACTGCACATTTAGCATACTTTGCTCCCCTACTATATGTATTATAAATAATATGCGAAGTAATTATTAACCCAAACAACCATAATTCAACTTTTATTTACTAATAAAGAACTGGACGAAAGTGTCACATCAGCTTTTATGAAACACATGAATATTTACATAAAAAGGTAAGTGATCTGCTTGAAATCGATATTCCCAAAATCATCTAAAAATTGTTTATATGTACTTGAGTACTTTGAGACTCTTGTATGAAATGTGAATACCGAAATACGATTAGGAATCTCCATTATGTAATTTTTAAATAATACATAATTCTTAGGAAATGAAAGGTATTATACAAACGTGTTAAAAAATACTACCTACTGAAATTTTTTGATGGCAATAAATGATGAATTGGTTTATCGAATTTATTTTTAAGGTGATACAGTAGCGATCAACAGGTAGCCAAAACGCGTTCCAAGATTGAGGCTGTAATTTTGAATATTTTTTCGAGATATTTGGCACACGTATTTGTAATATAATAAAGAATGGCGGTACAGAGTCCAATTTGAAAAATATATTAATATGTGGAAATTACTCTGTAAATAAATACAATATTAAAAAAACGAGTCTGTACCGCCATTAAGAAGAACAAAAAAATACACTTTCTTCAAATAAACTTTTTTATCAGATGCCTAGATTTTGTGTCATTTTGGAACTACTAATGAAATAAAAAATTTTAGTAGTTTTTATAGATATTGTCCTATAATTACGTTTGTAGAAAAAATATTGTATGATATGCGTGTTAAAAAGTACATTTTTAAGGCACTCATGTGAATTGCAGAACTCGCTGTCGCTCATTCTGCAAACTTTCACATGCGTGCCTTAAACGTGTACTTTTAACAATTATATCATAAATAACTATTGAAATACTGATTACAAAAATTTATATTATTTTAAGCCTTTCTGAGAGCATATGCTCAAAAATTTCGCTCGAATTATTTTTAAACGCGTTCATTTTTTTCGAATACTGAGAAAACCTTAAGTATTTTTGAAAAATTTAAACGCAGAAAGAAATATTACTGTATTATCCATGGTCGAAAGTCGTTGAGAACTTCTATAATATTTATTTTAATAAGTCACAGGGGTGAAAAAACAGTCTGATTTTTAATTTTAAATATATCATTCAAAAGAAACTTTTTTTCATTATAAGGGACTATCTGCCCTCGGGAATAATGGAGTCTTCTATTTTGAGTTTAAATTTTTAAAAAATACCTATTAGTTATCTCAGGATTCGAAAAAAATAAATGCGTTTAAAAAGAACTCAACCGAAATTTTGCGCCTACGCTCTCAAAAAGGATTAAAGTATTAAACATTTTTGTACTGTTTGAATTTATGCGACGATCCACTGTTTTAAAGATTGGTTGAACAGATGTTGCCAGTTGTATGGTCCTCACTATGTGTATCGTAAGTTATTCAACAGGGCATAGAATATACATGGTTAGAAAATATACGCCAAAGTCAGCGCCTCTATGCGGAAAATCTCTGAACTAAAAATTGATGTGGACCATACAAAGTGAGGTCCCACTTTTTTCTGTAAAAAAACAGTGTTTGCTATCAGTACATGTCTACGAAAAAGTCTTACATTGATTGACTAAGTGAGGTCCGTATACTGGACCTCACTTTGTACAGGACCTCACTTCAACCGCAGTTTCTTTTGATATGTGGCTCACTTCATACGCTGGGAGTAAATATATATATATATATATATATATATATATATATATATATATATATAAAATAGATGAAATAGAGAATGTGGAAAAATCCCCTTACGAACAATTCACACATCCACCAAATGGTGGATGTGTGAATTGTTCGTAAGGGGATTTTTCCACATTCTCTATTTCATCTATTTGATTTCGTACGAGTGGTCGTTAAACCAATAACCTTGGATCTTTGGTTCACTGAGTGTGTTTCAAAGATCTACATCTTATGTTTTTAAACATATATATATATATATATATAGAGAGGGAAAAAATTGAAAAAAAAAACATATTTTTACATAAACAACCAGTAAAAACACAACTTCTGGTAAACCGATTCTTCCGGTTCACCATATCCCTCTTGTAAATCAAAACGAAAACCTATATACCAAATTTGGTTGAAATCGGACTTTTCGTTCAAAAGTTATGGTACTATTAAACACATAAGTATAGCCGCCATTTTGAACGCCCGCCATTTTTGTAAAAGACAAAATCTGAGATGGCCTCATATATAAATTTGAACCTTTATATGTGTAGTATATGTGGTGCAAATTATATGCTTGTATCATTAAATGTGCAATTGTTTCACATATCGGCCGCACTATTTGTTATGTTAAGCGCCATCTTGATTTTAAAGGAAAACCAAGATGGAGGATGTTGCTCAATATCTCCACCATTTTTAACCGTGTTCACACTTTTTGTCTAAAAGTTGAAAATGACGGAGATATTGATTGAGCAAAAACGGTCTAATCGTATTTTTTAACTCCTGACTCCTGAAGCTGCTATCCCAACATGTGATGGGACCCAGAGCAACTTGATACTTAGGTAGGTACCTATATCTTCAGTAGGTATCTAATTTAATTAGTTTTCTTTCTTTATTAGAAAAGCAGTGATAATATTTATGTATAATCATCACGATTAATATTTTGTTTATCTTAGGTAGGTATTTGCGTACCTATATTAATCGGTAAATTGCATCTTGTGTATTTAGATACCGAATATATGTTTTTTATATTTTTGTGATTATTCATTATTCCCTAATATTTGTTGATTTATATCAGAATTTGTCAAATGCCTATGTATATTTTATTTGCCTATTTATAGATATAGGGATCTCTTTATCTGTATTATATGTTTTGACATAAATTATAAATTGATCTTAAATCTTAAAGAACAATAGAAATGTCTATCAAATCATTTATTCAATAAAAATCATTTATTCAATAAAATTGTACAAAGTACATACCCAGGGCCCCCGCTACCATTAAAGTGTGCAATGCACACGGGCGACATCCTTTAGGGGCGCCAAACCCCAGGATCAAAAATTGAAAAATAATTTGCAAAAAAAAATAAAAATTAATTTTAAAACAAAAGTTGAGAAATTAAATAGGATTAGGTATAAATACACACGAAACATATTTAAATTAAGTGACAGCGATCTTTTAAAACGTCGTTTGTTCTTGAAGAATGACTGACAGATCAGGATAATAAGAGGATAGGTATAGACTCCAATGATTTGTTTAATGCAATTAAAAAATTATTTTCATTGCCTGATGATACTGACCCCTTAAGTATTTTACAATATATATTTGAAAACAATTTAATCTTCAACCTTCCAAACGTACGCATTTCACTAAGAATTCTTTTGACATTACCTGTATCTTTAGCTGCTGACGAGAGATATTTTTCAAAGTTAAAAATCATTTGGACAATGCTTCAAGACGATTGCCTGGGCTAGCAAGATTAGCAATTGAACAAGAAATTTTTGATTGTATTAAATGTTAAGAGATGTAATTGATGAATTTGCAACAGCAATGTCTCAGAAAATATCGCTACTACAATAGCTATTTTTTATTTTTCTATTGTACATACCTACCTATAGCCCAGTAAATGGATGCGAAATACGGCGATACCGTGTAATTTTCAGGGTGACCAACAAATTGCACGAAAATTTGGATGTAGGATCTACCCTTATCCTCCACTTCAAAGTTGGACTTTGTCGTTGGACTTTTGCTTGGGAGGTGAATAAAACCCCTTCTCGGTGGTGAAAAAATATAGGTTTAAAAGTTATTTGGTGAGTTATTTGCGAGAAAAAATTTTTATTTCTCGACAAAAAAATATGTTTTTAGACGGTTTTTCGTAAATAACTCAAAAATTAAGTATTTTATCGAAAAATATTTTTATGAAAAATGTAGATTATAAAAAAAAAACGAAAAAATGGTGAATTCATGAAGTCTATAGACCTAGTGAAAGCAAAATTGGAGCTGATAAGAAAAACGTTCTTATTCGTCAAATTCCAAATCGAATATTTCAACGTGAAATAACCAAAAAAATGAAGCTCTTTCGGGGAAAACTCATTATGACTTCTAAACTTCAGTTTTTTGTTTTATTTCAAGCACCTATCGACCTACCGTCTAAAAAATAAATAAATAAACATGAACTAAAATGCTTAAGGGGCGCCAAAATCCTTTTTTGCACACAGGCGCCATCAACCCATACGGGGACCCCGTACATACCTACGTATAAGTCAAATTACATAATTTTTGAGGGCATAGGCGCAAAATTTCAGTCCCAATGTTTTTTAAACGCCATTTTTTTTTCAAATCCTGAGAAAACTGGTATAAATATTTTTGAAAAATTTTAACACAAAATAGGCATATCCAATATGCCGTATCCATTATTTCCGAGGGCCGAAAATCCCTTAGAATAAACAAAAAGTTTCTTTTGAATAAGATATGTATTTGAAATTAAAAATCACACTAAATTTTTTTTCACCCCTGTGACTAATTAACATAAACAATATAGAAATTTTCAGGGACTTTCGGCCCTCGGTAATAACGTAATCTTTCATTCTGCGCGTTAATTTTTCAAAAATACTTATTAGTTTTTTCAGGATTCCAAAAAAATGAATGCATTTAAAAAGCATTGAAGTCGAAATTTTGCGCCTATCCCCTTAATCAATAGGTATCTATGTGATAATTTATCTCGTATAAATGATATTTTTATTTAAAAAATCTATTTTATTGGTGTCAACTAGAAGAAAACCGATTAGAAGTGAAAAAATCCTCTTCTCTTTGCCGTAAGTCTCTCGTAATAAAAATCCCCGTCATCAGAATATGCACATCTCAGACTGTGGTGAGACTTAACATCAAAAAAATGCAAAACAGTAGTCTGTCGCTGAGATCACACCAAGCGACTTTCAACTTTTCTACCAGCGAACATAAGAGACATCTCAGCAATATCGCAACGATAAAGATCACAATTGATGGCTACCAGGTAAAGGAGGGGCTTAGCGGGAGGCGTGGCCACCGCTTCCCATTGGCTCGCTGTCAAAATTTCAAGTGGAGGGGACTGGAAATCGATAGAAAGTAGGGGCAACTCGATTTACAACAACAGGAAGGCAGTCTATGCCAACAACTGACAACGTTGACACTATACCCAACACAGGACGTTTAAAAATTTGTTCTTCAACGTTGTCGGAACGGATCTTTCGTCGCGCCGCGATCGGGAATCAAGGGGACTGAATCGGGTGCATAGAGTGTACGGATCTCTCAGTGCTTTAGTGTGTGGAAGTGAAAATTTTGCCAATCTGGCGGCGTACCTTGAAGGAGGTCCCGCAATTGCCCCTGTGGGGACCCTCACGTTAAGGGCCGGGTTGGCCCATGTGCCTATCGGGCCCAACTCTGGTTACTTACATTCAACCCACAATATAGGTTAGTTCTAATTTTTTTTACTTAAAATACACACACTAGTAGTCCCAAAAGAATAAGCTTTAGTGACTATTCTGCAACAATAAAACTAACTATTGTTAAATTTACATTTAGGTACTTATTAGGGATTTTCTTTTCAAAAACTTTTAAGGATTAGTACCTTTCTCTGCGGTACCTATGCCAATAAGTAGGTATACCTATTAGGTATAAGAAATTAATTCTTTTTAAAAAATTAATGAGTCTTTGCTTATAAACTTTGGATGAATGACAAGTTGCTTTACTGTATTTTTGGTATAGTGACAGCCGCATTTAAATATATGATAGAGTAGTTTTATGTTAAAATTATAATAAATTAAATTATGATATTACCTATTGGCATTGGTATATCTATCAGTTGATAGAAAATGTTGACTCAACAGAACATGAGACAATAACTTTCATAAACAAGGTGACATTTGTCTAGCAATTTAACAGCTTTCATTGTTATTATGATTTTATATCTCTAATTATTCTGTGCATTACATTTTTCCACATCTCTTACCAATTTTTTGTATTAATGCGCCTATTCGTGTCATGTATCTTGCTGTATGTTCTTTCAATCTTCTAACCTAAGATTGCTTTATTATTTTATTATTCTATGTTAACTACCTTATTTTTTCTCTTGTTCTTGACAACTTTTCATCTAATTTGTTGCAAATCTTAGTCACTTTCTCCACATACTTACTGTGTATAATCTGGTCATTGTTTTATATAGCTTCCTTTTCCAGTTTTTGCTGATGTTTTTGTTCTTCAGACGAAAGTTGTAATTATAGAAAGGCCTTAGGCATTATTTGAATTCGCAGTAACCAATTTCCATTTTCTGGCTGTATTATTTATTGTTAGTTACAACTAAGGATGACTGAAAGGTTTTTGAATCATAAGCTGTTCCGAAACTATTTTTTTAGATTTACGTTTTTGCTCACCTGTTATTTTTTATTGATTTTATGGATTAGGTACCTATTCTTTCTTTCCTTCTGCGTTGGTTAGTATCTTACCAACATTTCTTGAAAATTCTGTAACACGTTTGCCATTTTTCACACTGAATATTTTATTTACTTATTTTTTTAGAATGAATCCCAATGTTTTTGTTCAAAATAACTTGTTTTTGTTTTCAAAATTGAATTGATATAACCTGATTTTTCTTGAAGGTACCTGTAGGTGTGAAAAGTGTAAGTTTCCATTAATTACTAATTACATTTACTTATTTAATATAAAATACATTGAATATTAAATATTCAATGTAATAAGAAATTTTCTTATAATCTTTGCATACATTTTCAATTCATCCACTTCCATCCATTGATTTCTTTCCAGTTCTTAATATTACCCACTTTTTTTGTAAGTCTTCATACTTATAGGCTGTTGTTCCATCTTCTTCTTGGGTTATCTTTTCTTCTTTTTTGTATTGGCTTTCCGATCTTTCAATACCTATATCTTAAATGTCGTATTATCTATGCTTTGATTACCGTGGTTATTTTTGGTTCGGTATATATAATACTAATAGTTCTTCAAGTTCTTTAAGATTCCTTCTCTTCCATAGGCCATCTATTTTCACACTGGATATATTGTTCTTTGTATTTACTTCTCCCATCTTTATAAAAGGTCTATTTCTGATATTTTATAATCACCTATGTTTCGCATGGATATTTAGCTAGTATTTGTTTTTCTTCAAACATACTTGAATTTTATTAATGATGGCAATGCTCCATACTTTTTATTTTATTTTGCTATTCTTACCTTTATCTCCCCTTCCTCATGTAGCTTTTTATCTCATTTTTTACATCCATATAAGTAAATTCTGAAACTCTTATTTTCTCCTTCAATCCCTTTTTTCCTTTAGCTTTTTCTCCATTATCAAGTATTTTGTCTTTTCATTGTTTATTACAAGTACCTACCTACAACTTTTTTTGCATCTTTTATTATATTGTTCTTTTCTTCAGTTCCTTTTTAATTTTTTCTTCTCTTCTATCTCTTTGAGTTTGTTTTCGTTGTACCTACCTATTTTTTTTATTTTTAAATTTTCTCTTCATGGTTCTTCCGAATTATCTGTATTTTTTTCTACTACTGACACAATTATTAATTAAATTTTTAATTCGTATTTTTTTAATTGATTCTGCTACTTTTTGATATTTCTCATACCATTTGGCGCAATACCTAGTACAAGAAGTCAAACAATATCACTGAAGACACAATGCGTGAGAGGCTATTTTATTTATTTCTTTTAATTGGTATTTTTGTATTTAAGGTGTCTTTGTTTGCACATTTATACAAATAGAATAGAATAGAATAGAAATATGCTTTATTGCCACTGAAAATTTTTACAATTTTATGGACAAAGCTTACATACAGTCAAAAGAAAAACATAATATAAATAACAAATAACAACTACAATTTACTAAAATTAGATAAATCGTCAATAATGTACAGTAAAAAATATAAAAGCCAAGACAAAAACAATTTATTGCAAAATTTATATAAATTGCAAATTGAACATACAACAAATAAAATAAAATATGTACAACATAAGGAACTGACAAATTTATGCTACTGCGTATGAAACCCAATTTTCTTAGTTATTCATTGAGAAATTCTTCTATTGAATAATATGGTCTTTTGGATAGATAGGCCTTTGTCATTTTACGGAACTTAGGGAAAGATGTTGCAGATTTAAGTTGTAACGGAAGATGATTGTACAGTTTCTTTGCGGAATATAATGTAGATTTCTTTACTAACTCAGTGGATGGAATCGGTAAATAAATATCAAAGATTGAATTTCTGGTGGAGTAAAGATGATTGGGCCTTGATGGAAAGACATGAAGGTGTTTACGAATTAAACAAACCGTTTCTAGAATATATAAAGATGGAATAGTAAAAATTTCGTGATCTCTGAAGTAACTTCTGCAATGTGTGCTCTTCTGAGGCCAAACAGATATCTTATTGCCCTTTTTTGCAATCTAAAAATGACATCAAATTGAGCAGCTGTACTAGAACCCCAAAAAGGAAGACCATATCGAAGATGAGACTCGAACAACGAAAAATATGTTATTTTAGAAGATGCTAAATTGAGTTCCCTTGAGACAGATCTTATTGCATAGCAAGCTGAGGCGAGTTTCTTACTTAACGAATCGATATGAAGGGACCATTTGAGGTTGCTGTCTAAAAAATACCAAGAAATTTTACAGAATCAACGGTACTGATCTGGCTGTTATTAAGAGGCAAAGGTTGAAGAGCTCCTTTATAGGATAATGCTACTGTTTTATTTACGTTAAAAGAGAGTAAATTAGAGTCAGACCAGGTCTTTATCGTCAGTAGATCCGAAGTTATAGTTTCATGAAGAGATGCAATAGTTGTTGCTCCATGTGATACTGGTATCATCAGCAAAAAGAAAAATTTTCCCATTGATTTTTAAATTAGTGATGTCATTTATAAAGATAAGGAACAGTAGAGGACCCAATACTGAACCTTGTGGTACTCCACATACAATGTTTTTGAAACTAGAGTCAGTATCATTTGCTCTAACTAGTTGTTTCCTATTATTCAAGTAGGATTGGAACCAATTCAAAGAAATACCACGAATTCCATAGAAATTTAGTTTTGTAATCAAGATGTCATGATTTACACAATCAAAAGCTTTGGCATAGTCGCACAAAACAGTGGCAGTATAAAGATTATTGTTTAGTGTTTGGTAAACCTCATGTAGTACAGAAAACATGGCATCAGTGGTACATTTATTTGTTAAAAAGCCGAACTGATTTTGTGATAAAATGTTGTTATCAACGATGAAGGACATAAGTCGAGTTTTAATGAGTCTCTCAATAATTTTGGAGCTACAATAACATAAGTTAGCGAAATAGCAGAACTGTTTGTAAAACTGCCTTTACAAAACTGAAGCAAATTTTAAACAAAAAAGTTGAACTAATCCAAACGTAAAGAATGTTAGCCTAACCATAACGTCATCGTCGGATGAAGTCATTAAACAAAACGTACTTATAATATTCTTTAAAAAAATTCTGAAACTGTTTTCTTGTTTATATGTAATTAAGCCACAAATGTTTGCAATGGCAATTACATTTTGACCTGCGAATTTAAGTTGCGATTTAAAACTCGGAAACCGTTATCAAAAATTATTATTTTAAAAATAGTGTAAACAATATAGATAACCATAAAGTTGTTAAACGGGTTATGTCTTTCAAAACTGACGGGTGGCGTAGTTGGCCTCGGTCTTGTAGGTAAAAGCCATATTTTTAGTAAAAATATCTTAAGTTGCTTATAAATGTAGGTACCTACTAGTCCATTCTTTCACGGTTTTTGCTCTAAATTTTAAAGAACCGCTTGGATTGACATGAAATTTGGCATACGCATAGCTTACATGTCAAAGAAAAAAAGTGATATTGTGCCGATGTGTGCTTTTGCCCTGGGGGTGACTTTCACCCCCTCTTGGGGGTGAAAAAATATAGGTATGTCCAAAATAAGTCCGGAAATGGGTAAACTGACTAATTTTAAGTAACTTTTTTTCTATAGAGCTTTTTCGCCAAGTCAACACTTTTCGAGTTATTCGCGAGTGAATATGTTCATTTTTCAACAAAATAACCACATCTTTAGACGGTTTTTCGCAAATAACTCAAAAAGTAAGTATTTTGTCGAAAAAAAAGTTCTTAGCAAAAATATAGCCTATAAAAAAGTAAAAAGAAAATAGTGTACGCGTTAGGTCTCTGGATCTCGTAGAACCAGAGTTATAGCCAATGAAAAATAGATTCATATTCACCAAATTTCAAATAGAATATTTTGACGTGAAATATCCAAAAAATTAAGCACTTTTTGGGGAAAACCCATTTTAATTTTTTAAAGTTTATAAAAAAGTTTTATTTTTATTTTTACAAAAAGTTTCTAGCATTAAATTTAAGCAAGTTACGCTCAAAATAAAGTTGGTCCCTTTTGTTATTGCAAAAAAAATCGGGCAGAACACCCCCTAATTAGCAACTTAAATAAAATTAATCGTTACCGCTCCACAAATTATTTTAATTATGTTGTGTTTATATGATCTGTAAGTTTCATCGATTAAAAGTGTTTATTTTTGAAAAAATTTGGTTTCAAAGTAAAATTTTTAAAAATTTAAATTTTGAAAAATATGCTTTTTTTCAAAATAACTTAAAAATTGTTAGAGATACCAAAAATCTCGAAAAACAAAAAAGTCAGATTTGCTTTTCTGAATATCTGTATTTTTTGTTTTTCTGTTAGCCAAAAATTGATTAAGATTTGGTGTTTCTAAATTTCCATACATTCGTGATCAGTGACTCGTTCAACCACTTTTAACTACAGCCCTTTCAATAATAAGGACTTTGAACCGATGAAACTTACAGATCATATAAACAATATATACACGAGTCAAGAAACTTGTGAAGTCGTAACGATTAAGTTCATTTAAGATACTAATTAGGGGGTGATTTTCTCGATTTCTTTACCAAAACCAAAAGGGACTAACTTTATTTTGAGCGTAACTTGTTTAATTTTGATGCTAGAAATTTTTTTATAAAACAAAAATGAAGCTTTTTTAAATGCTTTAAGTAAGTTGTAATTAGTTTTCCCCGAAATGTGCTTTATTTTTGGTTATTTCACGTTAAAGTATTCCATTTGGAATTTAACGAATATGAACCTATTTTTCATTAGCTATAACTCTGCTTCTACTAGGTAAAGAGACATGATATATACATCATTTTTTTAATTTTTTTTGCAGGCTATATTTTTTCTACGAATATTTTTTCGACAAAGTACTTACTATTTGAGTTATTTGCGAAAAACCGTCTAAAGCGTGGTTATTTTGTTGAAAAAATGAACATATTCCCTGCCAAATAACTCGAAAAGTATTGACTTAGTGAAAAACTCTATAGAATAAAAGTTACTTAAAATTAGCCAATTTATCTTTTTCCTGACTTTCTTTGGACGAACATTTTTTCACCCCCAAGAGGGGGTGAAAACCACCCCCAGGACAAAAGCACACATCGGCACAATATCACTTTTTTTCTTTGACTTGTTAGCTATGTGTATGCCAAATTTCATGTCAATCCAAGCAGTTCTTTAAAATTTAGAGGTTTTGCAATATTTTACCGTTAAAGAATGGACTATACGTTTTGTGCATGTATTAAAAACGTATTTGTTAAACTAACAGTTTTTAATAACAATAAAGTCTAACACGGTGTATAAATATTTCACATAGGTACTTGTAAGATGAAGGCGATTGATTCTCTAATTTGTTTTTCTAATTAAAGAAGTTTTATATAAATAATTGAAGACACAAGTGCATGAAGGGTATATGTGACAAATTTTTCAAAACATGTTTTTTATGTTAAAAGTAAGTTGTTCGAACCTAAAAATCTTTCAAAGAAGCCAAACACGTTTTAAAATTAATATTTTCTTTAAGTTATTATTAAGTTTAAGTTATTAGAGTGTAAAGGATCTATGTACACAGTAAATCTTAAAATGTAAGTGCATAAAGGATCTATGTACACTTACACTTTTTATATATAAAAAATATATAATAAATATTTTTTTAGTTCTTGTTTTAATAGTGTTAATAAATATATTAGTTTTAAAACTACCTATCCTATAAATTTAGTCTATTTAGATCTTAGTATAAAATAGTAAAAATAGATAGTAAAAAAGTTCTAGTATAAAAACTTTAACTTCATTCTTCCAAATAACTAAGCATATGTCACATATACCCTTCATGCACTTGTGTCTCCAATTATGGCTTTATTTTTCTCAAAAACTTTATGTAAATGTTACTTAGATTTTTCATGTTACCTTTTCAATTTTTGTTGTTAATTCATCATTCAATATCATGTTTATATTTAACCATATCTTCTAGATAATAATTGGTCATGATTATTTCGAAAACCTCGATTTTTTATGTAGATCAATTGCGTTAGAAACTTTTAATGATTTTAAAAATATTTAGTAGAAATGAATCTACGCCCTACGCCTTTAATATTTGGAAATATTTTTATTGATTTTATTTAATTATACCTATATTATATTATGGTTTATTTAGATATTTACGTACTGTTATCATATGTTACCATTATTTTTTATTAGTTAATTAAAATTGTTTTTACAAAAACATTTCGGTATCTTGGTTATATTTTTATAGTGTTCCTAGAAAAAAATATATGTTTTGTATTAATTTTTAATTATAACATTAATTAATTAAGTAACTCGTTAATTAATACTTTAAGTTAATGTACATGAATAATTTACATTTAATAGCTTTCCATGAAGCTATGCACATAGCTTTTCTCCAAATATTTTCCTGCCTACTTTTCTTTCCTACATACATTTGAAGCATGACTGGTTCAGATTTGTTCATCGTCCATGATAATAAGTCTTATGATTGTCTGAAGTCGTATCTTACCCCTTCTAAAAATGTTTTTACTTCCTAATAACTTGTTTATAGCAAATATACAATTATACAATGATTAGATACCAGCCATACCTAATTCTTAGACAAGGATGCGTGTTGTCACCTGACTTATTTAACATTTATGGTGAGCATGTCATGAGGATGGTTTTAGAAGGATGGGCCGGTGGAGTAACAGTAGCCGGTAGGAAAATCTCCAATTTAAGATTTGCTGATGACACTACACTTATAGCAACATATGAGCAAGAAATGTGTGATCTCCTGCGAAGAGCTGAGTAAGAAAGCAATAAAGTTGGTCTAAAAATCAATAAAGCTAAGACAAAAATAATGGTGGTCGACAGATTCGACACTATTCAACTGACTAACTTGTTACAAGAATACCAGATAGTAAACACCTTTGTCTATCTCGGGTCACTAACGATGGTAACTGTGAAGCAGAAGTTCGGAGACGTATTGGTATGGCAAACAATGCGATGAGTCGCCTAACTAAAGTTTGGAAAGACAGATCTATCTCTCAAAATATCAACATGAGTGGTGAATGCCCCTGTATTCTCAATATTTCTATACGGAGCAGAGACTTGGTGCCTTTGAGATGTGGTGCTGGAGAAGAATGCTGCGCATACCTTGGACAGCTCATAGGTCAAACGTTTCCATTCTAAACCAACTCAAGATTAAAAAAAGGCTGTCCACAATATGTCTGCAATTAATAGGTAGGTACTGCAATTATTTGGTCACGTGGTTCGCAGAGGTGACGACAGTTTGAAGAGATTAATTATTGTTTCTGGAAACGTTCCGGGGAGAAGATCAAGAGGACGAACACCAACTAGATGGTCCGACCAAATAAAGAATTCAACTGGAAACTCATTCTGCGAAGCTCTTAGAGCAGCTGAAGATAGATACCAATGGAGAAACATTGTTAGGAATATTGGAAGAAATCACGATCCTCAGTAATGGGGAAACAACAAGAGGAGAGAGAGATAATTCTCGCAGTTCTTGCTTTATATTTAGTCTATTGGTGAATGTCACTCATAGGTAACTGAAATCTTTCTACTTCTTCTTTATAGATTCTTCTGATTTATGTATGTAGATATTTTTCCTTCTATGATTTTTGTCAGGTATTATTCGTGTATGTATTGTCGTTCTGTCCGTTCCATTTATTTGGTATTTTCTTCGTTTATGTATATCCCTTTCTTTCTTGTTTTTGCTTCTAGTATTTTTAGTATTTCTATTAATTCTTGTTTACTTCTGGCAATCAGTAAGTACAAGTTAATATACTTGTTTGAAAATCAATATTAACAAAACCAAACTCATGAGAATAACAACAAGAAACATAGGTGGATAGGGAAGAGGTGGACAAAACCGGGTACCAGTGCAAAAACCATCTATATCTTGTGCTATGTTAGAGTAGCAAACGTTTGCAGCAGATTGAAATATTCTCAAACGACTTAAGTTTGATATACCAATGTCAATTTTTATAAATATTTTTAAATTTTTAATATTTTTTATTTTTATGAAAATATTGCAAAATACCCGGTTTTGTCCAATCGGTATGATAAAACCAGGTAATAACTTAATTACCATTTAAAAAGACTAATGGGCACAAAATAAAATATTTATTGAAAGTATGCAAACAAAAATCAAAAATCTATGATCAGAAATATATGAACAGAAATAAATTACAAGAACAAATTATAAGAACAGAAATAAATGAACAGAAGTCACAAATAAAAATTTTATCTACGTCATCATAGGCACTACAGGCTTCATGAGCCCATTTGGTGCAAGACACACATTTTGTGCAGCCTTCCTTCACCTTAGAATTTAAAAATAGTTTATTGTAATATAGACACGCATTGTCATTATTATCTTCTTCCTCCAAACTCTCAGAATCTGCAGTCGGTAATTTCGGAACCAATTTTGGGCGCAGCCCGTTTACCACGTTTTTTCCTTTTTTGTCCAGTTCAGTTGCATCAGTTCGTTGCATCAAAAAACAGGTGAGGTCTTACTGCTCCGGCACAGATTACTCAGATGAAGCAGAATTGAATACACACGACTGTTCTACCCGGTTTTTTCCAACTCTCCCCTACTATTTAGGTACCTACTATCAACAACCTATCTTGCATGTGTCACAACAGAAAGCGGAGGTAGAGAAGATGATACGAAAGCTCAACAATCTTTCAGCATGCTTTACCCTGTTTGGAACTCTGGCCAGTATACTTCCAAGACAAAGATCCGAATATTCCATTCAAATGTCTTCTATTCTACTGATGTGAAACCTGGAAAGTGACAAAAACCCTTACAGACAAACTGCAAGTGTTTGTTAATACATTCCTACGAATAGTTGTTCACATTTTCTTGCCTAAAGAGGGTAGAAAATGAAATAAAGTCCAAAAAGTGGAGTTAGATCGGTCACACAATCCGAAAAAATAGCTCCAGTATTTGCAAAAACTGCCCTAGAGTCGTGGAATCCCCAAGGAAAACAAAGAGGTCGCCAGCACTAACTTGGAGAAGGATAGGTAAGAGGTCAAGGAAAGTCTTGGAATGAAATGAAGGCTTTAGCGCAAAATAGAACTCGATGGCGCGTTTTTACTGAAGCTCCATGCTCTACTTAGGAGTTCAAAAACCTTAAATATAGGTACATAATATCTATAGTAAACGGAAAAATGAAAAGCTATATTCATCACGCAAGCTGTACAAATAAATCTATTTTATTATGTCATAAAACTTTATTATATCATATTTTACAATCTTTCTTCTATTTTACACTCTGTACCCAACTTTAGTGTGTTTGGTATATTTTTAGTCAATAAACAATACCATTATGTCTAGCAATAAATATCGATATACACTGCCTATATATTTATATATACCTACTCATAAACTTTCCACAATCTTAGAATATAAATTTTTAATGGCTTTCGACTCTTATAGATTTATATGTGATTTTGTCACATTTAATAACTTCAAAATAAATATTAAATGCAAATTTCAAAATATTATTTGTTGGCCGAATACACTAGACATTCTCAAAATCGAAAATTTTGCCCTAAAAATAAAAAAAATGAAATTACGTTTTTTGCGTTTAACTCGCTACAACTCTGTTCCATTTTAATATTTTTTTCTGAAATTTTTACTGTTCATATTTGTCACCTTTTTAAAGACAACGGGATATGTTTCAAGCTCTCAGTCTTATTCTAATAAAAGTTATTAATTTTTTAAAGTATAAGGTGCAGATTCCTGAATTACAAAGTTTAATCGCAAAAGTTGAGTGACAAAATTTGGAAATTTAGCTTTTTAATCACGTTTATGATATAGAATACAAAGAAGTTTTCTGGAAAATTTCAGAACAAAATGTTTTGTAGAAAAAAAAATGGTGCAACTTTTAATATGGGTGGTGAATGGCTAATTTTGGTCTTATTTTACGTTTTTGATGGTGCTGAAAAAGAAAATGGAATTTATTTTGAATTTTAAGTTGGGGAGCATTGTCAAAATCGCAATTTTACCCTGAAAATAAAAAATAATGAAATCACGTTTTTCTTAAAATTAAAAGAACACCATTTTTTTCCTATAAAACATTTTGATCTAAAACTCCCCAGAAAACTTCTTTGTGCTGTATGTCTTAACGTAAACGTGATTTGTAAAGGTACACAAATCTGCACCTTTTACTTTAAAAAACTCATTACTTTTATTAGAATAAGACTAAAGGCTTGCAACGGATCTCATCTCAAAATCTTAGAATGGTTGATAATGATAATAGACTGTCTGTGGAATTATTCAAAGGGGTAATAAATAGAAATACCCCTAAAGTAGTGTAAATATCATCGATTACTTGCAGTATTGCGTAAAGATAAGTGGAAGAAAGCTACATGTACATATCTATAAGTAGTGACGCAACAGTCATTACTAGTAATTTAATAATTAGTTTATTAAAAAACCACTTTAAATCTTCTAAAAATCAACAACAGCTTTTTAAAATTTTTCCTTGATACTTTCCTAATGTTTGCATTTTGTCTAAATTTCCATCTAACTAAAATTTTTCTATTTAATTCTCATTATTGGATAAAAATATTAATGAATCTAAAAAAAAGACCAAACACATTTAAACTAAGCAGTAGAGCGTTAAAAATAATTGCTGCAAATTTGGACAGGGAAAACAAAATATTTGTGCAAATGTCATCAGTAGGTATTTGTAGCGTAAATATTGAAAGATATAAAAATTCAATGTTTTCCATTTTTGTTTTCGAATTTTGCACATATAGATTTCAAATAATTTTATATCTTATCTGTAAGTTTATTTCTTCTAACTAGATGTAGATTGATTGAACAACTTTTTACAGAAATGAAACAAGTCAAAAAACTTGATGTTGAGAAAAACAAAAAATACTTTCTAAGATGTTTAATTTTTGCACATTTTTTCTAACATGATGTTAAAGAATACCAAGTTTCTTGTAAAAGGTATATATTGTTGGCCATTGAAATCCAATATGTGAGGTTTTCTCCAAAAAAAGTTCCAACCACGTGGAGAGAGTCCTGTGTTGCCCTGGGTAACATCCAGGTTTATCTATACCATCCAATGAATTTTATATAAATATGTAAAACTTCCTTATTATTTACATTTAAAGGGTTTTTACCCGATACATTTTGGTGGCTCAGGCATGCAAATTTTGGCTTTTAAACACTGATGATGGATTCCTTAATCCGAAAACGTTTTGTATTGTGACCCTTATTTAGGGTATTTTAATATATACCTTTTACAAGAAACTTGGTATTTTTCACAAACAGGAAGTTTATTTTCCTCGTGGATGATGTTAAAGGTTTTGTCAATCGTGCAAAATATGTATCTTCCGTAGAATCCAAGTAATCCAATAAAGCATTTTATTGCCTTAAGTGTTTTTTGGTAATGGGTAGGTAACTCCTATACGGCTATATCATAGGCGTCATTTCACGAATTTCATTGGGGTGGCAAAACCTACCGGGAGGTTTGGGGGGAAAATTTTGTAAATTTTGATGCAAAATGGAAGGGTTTAACGCAATTTATACACTATTTTTTTTATAACTAAACACATTGACTGTACACATCCTGATTTTCGATTTTTTACAATATCTGCCCCAAGCTTGTGTATCAACCTAGAACCTAGGATTATACTGGATACAGGTCTAAATCTTATAAATTCAATACAATAATTCAAATCTTTAATAGGCTTATATTTACAATAGTATTTTAGTAAGATAATAGAAACAATGTGTGTTTTAGAGGTGATGGATTCAAATCTAACTTAAATGAAGTCTCGTTTTCCGGATATTAAATACATCAATGACACTTTCAATATCGACTTGGATTTTTCTTTCAATGGCTAAAAGCCCCAATGCAGACATTCTTTCCTGGTCGCTAGCGTTTCTGGTGTAGGTTTTTAATCTTCTCAGGCATGAAAAGGTCCTTTCACACCCAGGTGAGTTTAGTGGAATCATGAAAAATAGCCTGAATATTTCAAACGTCATGGGCTAGACATTTTTTAGAGCCTTTTCTACAAAAACTGACGATTTTTCTTCAACTGTTTTGTTTCTCATTGAAACGAGTAAGCGATGGACTACCCCGCTAATTGAAATAATATTCGAAAATATTACCTCAACTAACCAAGATAGCCATCGTTACACCCTTAGCTTAGCTCAGTCACTCAGGTGTGTGTTCGTCTTGTCCTAACCTCAGATATGAACTATGAAAATTGGAATGGAAGCAAACAAAACATAGTTTTTAACTAATCATGTTTATTGTTCATAAAGATATAATAAATAAAATGACTTAGTAAATTGCATTAACAAATGTATTCAAATTCTTGCCAAAAACTAACAATTCTGGATTATACTTATGGCTTTTGGTAGCTGATGGTATCTTCTTGATGTCGTATGGTACTGCTGCTGGTTCTGCAACGGGCTCTGGGGTTGTAGGTGTTGTATTCCACCAGGCCTACGGATGTTGGTCGTTGCAGTCTTGGTTATGTGGTTGCAGCCCTGATGACATGGTCCTCGTTGTTGTATCGCCGGCGATTTGAGGGTTGTTGAAACTCCCGGAGGGAGAAAAGTGGTTTCTTTCCAAAAAAACTATAAAATAGAGACACATATCAATCATCAAGAAGAAAAACCAACGTGTGCCATCTGCCGTTCTAATCGTCAGAAAGAGTAGCAGATGACAAGAATAAATCAAATGAAATTTAGATGAGAATAGTTAAAATTCTGATTACTAAACGTGCATACATGTAAATTAAAAGATAATTATATTTGAAACTAAAATATCAGAACACATGGTCTGACATTGGAAGTTAGGTTAGATAAAAAACAATTAGAAAAACTGTTAGACGGAGAAATATAATCACAATATAATGTTATCCTTACCCCAAGAGACGATTTGATGAAATGAAAATGATTTAATTTTGGAGCTACTCTGCTTTTTAAAACATTTCCACTTCCATTTTGAGAATGAGATATGGGGGTTGTCATTGTCATTAAAATGACATGACAACGAACCTTGGACGAAATTTGAAATCACGAACATGGAACACAAGAGAAGATACAATGTAAATAGGGTTGCCTATTATAGAACGAGCGCCAACCAATTTTTAAAGGGGAAATGGGTAAACCAAATAGAAGAAGATAATGATTAATGAAAATATTAAAGGAAATTAGATAAAATAATTATTTAAAAATAAAATATTAAAGATGTGACGTTTGTAACGTTATTTCTTTCATGTTATGAAAAATTTTCATTTCGCAGAACTCATCCAAAGAGTAGTATTTTGAAACAAACTTGATGCTTTCCTCTACTTCATGTCTTCCCAACAATTGGCTCAGGTGGTTAAGTACATCCAAATAGCTTTCCTGCAGCCTATTTTCAATTTCCTGTTCCAAAGTGGGAAAAAACGGTAGCTTTTAGGTGCTCTTTAACCGTTTCAAATGGAGCTTTAGAGCATCCACCAAGTTTAACTGGGATTTTTCCTCTCATTGGGAGCTCCGGTGGACGAAACCCACATTTTTCAGTACTCTACCACCACAACAAAAAGCCTGAAACTTTTATTTTTATACATAATTTATTGATAAAATTTAGTTTTATGGGTCAATCTTTGGGGTGGCAAAATATGAGGGTACAAAACTTTGGGGTGGCAGCTGCCACCCCCGAATTACGCCTATGGCTGCGATCTTATCAGAGTTTGGCTTAATACCCTCAGATATCAAAATGTGTCCCAAATAAGCAAATTCCTTTTTCAAAAATTCACATTTATCCAACTGAATTTTAAAATTTGTTTCTTTTAGTCGTTTGAATACTTTGTTCAGGTAAGGAATGTGCTCTTGTTGTGACGTTGAAAGTTAAAAGCACTATACTTACTATCTAAATAAGTTAAGCATATTACATTCTGTATGCCTTATAATGTCGTCCCTACTCTTTGGAAGGTAGCTAGGCTTTTCTTGCTTTTCTTCAATACCATTGGCATCCGGAGGTGTTCATTGTCCGTTATCGACTAAAAGCTGGTTTTTGAACGTTTTCTGGTTTCATTTCAATTTACTAGAAGCCACGCTAAGTCTAATGTTGTAAAATAGTGACACATTGCCTTTTGGTCAAAACATCCATGATATTTGATATGGGATAGCGGTCATCTATTATTTTTTCAGTGAGGTTACGGCAGTCCACTACAATTCTAATTTTTTTACTGCAAACATCTGGTTTTTTCGGTACTCTCCAGATATTCTAGGGCAGGGAGAATTGCTTGGCCCAATAAATTCCTTGATCTAACATGGATTGTCTTTTTATGAAGCTATTTTCTTATGGCATCTTTAGCTATTTTCTTATGGCAGTTTTCTTAATTAATTTTATTTTTTATTTTACCTTTCGATTTCCACTTCAGAAATGGTTCTCAAAATCGTATTTTGAATTTGAAAGGTTGAACTAAGTATGTAATAGGTTTTCCATCTTTTGCGTTATTTTGCGGGTTATTAGCGCGCTCATCACTGTATTGGGACCGTGCACGTTCGAAAGAGCGACACCTATGGTTCCATAGCTCAGCAACATTTTAAGCACTTTTAATTATATTGACCAATTATATTAGTCCTGGTTACTGGATAATTGTCAAGGCCATAGTCCAAAAAAATAATAAGAAGAAAAAGTAAGATTAAGGTTATGTTATTAAAAGGTAAACATTGTACTACAAGCAAAATACCATTAATTAAATTCACTTTAATAATAATTGCATATCATATCAATATTGTGGAGCAACATATAATTTTTACAATTTATATAACATCACTTGCGAAATCCCATTTTCTTCAATGACAGTATGTATGAAATAAACGTCAATTTGACAATTTCAATTAACAATATGAATTAATTAAGAAATATATGTTAAGAAAGTTGCAAGATTTATCCGCTATACGCGCACGATCGTTTCTCGTATCCCCTCCAAGTACTTGCACACAGCGAATACAGCTATAATCATCTCTTTTGATATTAGTCCAGGGCGCATCTGTTTTGAGATGGACGTTGAGAGGTGACTCAAATTTTTTTGCAGAAATTGCTTGAAAATAAATCAAATAATAATATTTGAGTTATCCTCCCTCTCAAAAAGGTCCGGAACATTGTTTAAATAATCAAAATGTCAAAAATTGAAGGAAAAATTCGATTTTTTTCTTCTTTTTTTGATTATAACTTTAAAAGTATTCATTTCCGAGAAAAGTTGTACTAACTTAAAAGTTGCGTAATTAAATTTTCTACAATATAGAATTAGTTAAAAATTTAAAAAATAGTCACCCTAGTTGCAAAATAGCAATAATTGCGAAAAAAACCATACAAAAACAAGTATTCGCATTTTACGTTTTTAAACCATGTATGCTACACTTAGGACCTTCATATTTCACCCAGAAAAACTTTATGATACAGTAAAAAAATACTGTAAATTTCATTAGGATCGGTTCAATAGATTTTGCAAAATAAATTTTGCAATCCAGCTTTCGCAAAAAAAATTAATTTTTTCAAAATGTTACAGGACTGAAAATAAAGCAGTTAGCAAGTTGAAATTTTTTTTGCTTATAGAAGTGTACTGTACCTTTCATTTGCAATTTTCAAAATTAAAATCGATTGATTGCCACGGCGTCAGAAAATTTTTGAAATAAACAATAATTTTTGGTGCTACGCGCAGGACAGCGGTGTTCGATTCACACAAGTTGATTTCCACCAAAATTTCTTCCAATCTTTATCTAATATATTATTTTCATATATTTTGTTGTATTTTAATATTTTTATCTAGGACTGATACATAATATATGTATTATACTTGTGGTGTTTGCAATATAATGCCATATAATAATCCCTTAGGGATTAATAATGCGGGATTAATAGCTATTAATCTATTATGTCAATTATATATATTGATATTTAAATTATTAAAGAGATAAACAGTAATGTACCATCTTCTTGTTCTACAGCAATCGAGATCCCAAATATTTGTATTAAAAACTCTACTAAAGTTGATGATGATTCTCAACCAATTCAGTTTATTAATTGTACTATTACTAATTTTAACGTTTTTAACAAATAAAGTTGTTCATTAAAAATCTTAAATTAATTAATTTGTCATAGATAAAGTAGAGTATACTACTCGCAATAATGGCTCTCATTCCCTCGGAATGTTACTCCCTCGCCGCTAACGCGGCTCGGTTCGTAAATATTCCTCGGGAATAATAGCCATCATTATTGACTCGTGGTATAATCTACTATAATTCCACAAAAATTAAACTAATTTTATTATTGTTTGTGAAATATTGTTTAAACAATTGCATATGTTTAAAAATAATAAACTTTTATTATTTAAGTTAAAATATATGAACAAAGAAAGTTTTTGTTAATAAAAGTGTTATTTCAAAGGATAGAGTATGTGTTTTTATTTTGCAATCAACAAATTTATTTATTTATATCGAAGTGTAATGAAAATTAAAATGTATCAATCATTATCAAAGGTCATTGGAATGCCCAATCAGAGCAAACTATCCGCTGTCCTGCGCGTAGCACCAATAATTAATGCTTATTTAAAAAAATTCCTGACGCCGTGGTGTTAATTGATTTTAATATTGCAAAATTGCAAATGAAAGGAACAGTACACTTCTATACGCAAAAAAATTTTCAACCTGCTATCTGCTTTATTTTCAGTCCTGTAACATTTTGAAAAAGTGAATTTTTTTTACGAAAGCTGGATTGCAAAATTTGTTTTGCAAAATCTATTGAACCGATCTTAATGAAATTTACAGTATTGTGTTATTGTATCATAAAGTTTTTCAGGGTGAAATATGAAGGTCCTAAGTGTAGCATAAATGGTTGAAAAACGTAAAATGCGAATACTTGTTTTTGTATGTTTTTTTCACAATTATTGCTATTTTGCAATAAGGGTGACTATTATTTAAATATTTAACAGATCTATATTGTAGGAAATTTAATTACGCAACTTTTAAGTCAGTACAACTTTTCTCGGAAATGAATACTTTTAAAGTTATAATCAAAAAACCAAGAAAAAAATCGAATTTTTCCTTAATTTTTTGACATTTTGATTATTTAAACAATGTTCCGGACCTTTTTGAGAGGGAGGATAACTCAAATATTATTATTTGATTTATTTTCAAGTAATTTCTGCAAAAAAATTTGAGTCACCTCTCAACGTCCAAATGTACTAATATTTTTAGAGATGCGCCCTGGTCTATATTCCGTTGTCTCCAGGAGCTTTTCCATTTTCCATATGTTTAAGACTTCTTTAACTTCCTCGTTAACAAACTCAAAATCCTCGTTAGTAATTCCTGGTAGTGTTTCGGATCCTACTTTAGTATTCTTCGTTTCATATAATTATTGGTTTTCGGGTTTTGCTACGTTGGACGAGTATAATTATGTATAGTAGGTAATCTTACAATATTTTTTATTGGAAATTGGAAAAGACTGTAAGACTTGTACACACTTCTAAATAGGTCAAAACGGCAAACAGGTGTATGTTTTCAAAAAACTTTTGATAGTGTGTAAAAAATATATTTTATATCAGCTAAGTACTTTCAACACATAACGTGCCATCATCAGAGCTTCCTAAAAGGACATATTTAAGATAAGATTTTTTCATATAAAAAAATGAGTGAAAAACTTACGTCCTCTTAAAATACCTTCATAGAAGAGCAATTGCTTAACAACACAACAAAAAACATGAATACTGGGCAAAAGCCACATATATAGGGTATAACCCTTTACAGTGAATAGAATCACATCTAAATTCTTTTATTAATTTATAAAGACAACATGGCTGAGTCAGACCATTTTGAGCCCACGTGAACAGCAGATCAGCTGAGGAAGACTGTAATTTATTAAAATGGTAAAGAAGGAACTACAATCTTAAGCGACCTCTACATTCATAAATATTAATTAAACAGTCTTCCTCAGCTGATCTGCTGTTCACGTGGGCTCAAAATGGTCTGACTCAGCCATGTTGTCTTTATAAATTAATAAAAGAATTTAGATGTGATTCTATTCACTGTAAAGGGTTATACCCTATATCTGTGGCTTTTGCCCAGTTTCATGTTTTTTGTTGTGTTGTTAAGCAATTGCTCTTCTATGAAGGTATTTTAAGAGGACGTAAGCTTTTCACTCACTTTTTTATATGAAAAAATCTTATCTTAAATATGTCCTTTTAGGAAGCTCTGATGATGGCACGTTATGTGTTGAAAGTACTTAGCTGATATAAAATATATTTTTTACACACTATCAAAAGTTTTTTGAAAACATACACCTGTTTGCCGTTTTGACATATTTTTTATTATCTGGCGTTTGTAGTTTATAGTGATTCCATTTTTGTCTTTTATATGGTGCATTTGTTATCGGCCTTTGCTATATAGAGTTTTTTAACACTTTCATAAACTTGTTTTTCTCTACATTATTTTCGACGTTTTCTCTAATGTTGTCTCTGATGTCTTCTCTTATTTTATTAAGTTCCTTAGATTCCAGTGAATATCGATCCATGCAGCTTCTATCCTTAATCATCTGTTGTGTTTCTGTCTTTAATCTATTATTTTTCGGCTTCGGCTTCGTACAGGTTTTTTTATAGCAATGTTTATACCTACTCGTTCTGATCGTTTCTTCCAAATCATTTTTGTCTTTTTCTTTTAATTGATCTACTAGTTTTAGGTTAGATTCGAAATATTTCTGTAGGTACTGCAAAGGGGAAAAAGAAATAGAGAAACCTGACATATTTCCTGGTTGAACAATATGAAGATCTGGTTTAAATGTAGATTGTAAATCTTTTGAAAGAAGAAAAGACAATAATATATTGAAAAGTTGATAAATTCAGACAAGACCAAATGTCAGACTATAGTGAATTATTTCAATAAACTTATTTTAAACATTATTTGAAGCAAACCTTTGGTTAAGGAAAAAAAGTTAACTATTACCTACCTACATTTTCAAGAATATCATCTTCTTCTATTAATATCATTTTAATTCAGTTTTTAATGTCTCGTCTTATTAGAGTTAAGTATCTAATATACACATTACTGCTTTGATAATTTTCAATTTTTTAATTTGAATAATAATACCATTTTTTAAGTGTTAATTAGTATTTGATTGTTTTAATATCTTTAAAAAGTACCGATGCATCATACATTTCCATATTTCTGTTGTGTGATTAATGAATTTTAATTTACAATCAAGAAATTAGATTAATAAATTACCCTAGCCAATATACATATAGATACAGAGTGATTCGGTAATAATGAAGCAAAAAATAAAAACATGTTGATCTAAAAATATTATCATTTAAGTATAAAAAGAAATGAAACTAGTCGAGCTGGGAAATTTAGTGATATTAACCTATAAATTTACATTATATTGATTGCTTCCCACCTTTACACGTATCAGAGCAGTATGTCAACTAAAACTGTCACTGTGACAGCGGTAGTTGCCAAACTCTAGCGATACGTCTAAAGGTGGGAAACAATCAATATAATGTCAGCTCGACTAGTTTCATTTCTTTTTATCACACAACTTAATACGTTTTCCATCTTTTGTGCTATATTGCCGGTTATTAGCGAGCTCGCCGCTCATCACTGTATAGCTTAATTATAAAGGATTTTTATGTGTCAAATGAGTCTGATTTTTGTTTAGAATGGAAAAATTATAGGTAGATACCAAACTTTGAAGCACTGAACAGAATAATTATGTTTTACTGTTTTATTTTACAAAGATTTATCTATAACGTGTAGGAACGTGTAGGTTACAAAATAGTGTACACACTATGGTGTAAATTAGCTGTCAATGCCATAAACGTTGCAAGTGCAACTTACTTTAACGATTAATAACAATTACTCATATTCATATTCAATAACATGGTTGCATAGGCTTATAAATTTATGTAGTGTGGATTTAAGATACTATTTATGTACTATGATTAATTTAATTTTATTTATAATAATAATACTTGCACTTTAATACAACACAGGACAAAAGACACAGGTATCTACTTATTTAAAGTACTTCGCGATGATTACAATAACCAAACAATTTAAACCAAGTTGTACAATTTAAAAAATATGTAACGAAATAGCGATGGACTAACCCAGCTAATTGAAACAATATTCGAAAATATTACCTCAACTAACCAAGATAGCCATCGTTACACCCTTAGCTTAGCTCAGTCACTCAGGTGTGTGTTCGTCTTGTCCTAACCTCAGATATGAACTATGAAAATTGGAATGGAAGCAAACAAAACAATATATTTTAACTAATCATGTTTATTGTTCATAAAGATATAATAAATAAAATGACTTGTAAATTGCATTAACAAATGTATTCAAATTCTTGCCAAAAACTAACAATTCTGGATTATACTTATGGCTTTTGGTAGCTGATGGTATCTTCTTGATGTCGTATGGTACTGCTGTTGTAGACTTCTCGTAGGCCTGGGCGGATCTTCGGCGCAAGGCCCCTGCAGCTAGAGGTGGTGGTTGTGCAGTCTGGATGTCATTGTCTTCGCCTTCAAGTGTGCATCACCGGTGATGTGAGGCTTAAGTTCCCGAAGAGGGAAAGGTTGATCTCTTTCCAAAAAACTATAAAACAGAGACACATATCAATCATCAAGAAGAAAAACCAAAATATACCTTTGCCAAATAGTATTCAGAAATAGTAATTGGCAAGGGTAAATTACATAGAATTTAGATAAGAATAGTTAAAATTCTGATTACTAAACGTGCATATTAATAGATGAAAAGAAATATAGAAATCAAACACATGGTTGAACATTTGAAGGTTAGATAAAAAAAAACAGAAAAACTGTTAGACGGAGAAATATAATTACTGTAAGAAATTATTAAAAAAAACTATGTGTAACTCACCCCAAGAGGAAGATGATTTGTTGAAATAGAAATGATTTATTTTTCGAATTACATGCCTTTTTAAGGATTAATTTTTCCCTTCCAGTGTATGTCAGGGAGTAGGGGGTCAAGTCGATGAAGTGACACTGTCATTGAAAACGACATTTAAAATGACAACCAAGTACTATGAAGTAGCGGCATGTTCCGTATTGAAAATACAGATATTTGGAGAGTATGAATATACGAGGTATGTTCAGTATGATGATTTAAATGAAAGAGATATATTAAATAGAAGATAATAAAAGAGGGTAATAAAAGAGAGCGCCAACCGATTTTTAAAGGGGAAAATGGGTAAACCAATTAGAAGAAGATAATTATTAATGAAATATTAAAGGAAATAAGGTAAAATAATTATTTAAAAATAAAATATCAAAGATGTGACGTTTGTAACGTTACAAATATAAAACGAAAACTATTATAGTTGTCCATTGAAACGTTACATTTTTTAGGCCATAGTTTTAGGCTTGCATTTGTTAAAGGAGTCAATTTTATTTTTTTAATTTGTAGGGGGGATCAGTAGAAGCTTACGTACAAGTTTTTGGGGTCGCCATCCTTGTCCCCCAGCCGCCATCTTGGAAAAGGGGTGCAAAGGGGTCTCGCGCTATATCTCGTAAACTACCAACTCTAAGGAAAATCAAATCGAATATAAACAAAAATAAGTAAAATTTTTTAACAAGTTTCATTTTGGAGGTTATAACTTTTTTTCAGTTCAATTTTGTAGAGGGTTTTTCAGCGAACAATTTCCACTGTAAAGTTGTTTTATTCTGTTTATTTATCTAGGTTTTAAAGCGCTCCAAACTTGACCAGAACTTTTATTATTATAATTTATTCTAGGTGGCACAGCAGTCGGTTCCCCTCTACTTAATTTATTCTTACAGTGGTGCTACCTATTTGGCCACGTGCAGTCGTATGAAAAATTGTGAAAAGAATTTTTCCACACCGAGAGAAAAAAATTCTTGACATAAAGAAACTTTATTAATATTTAAGAAATATCGACTTGACATATTGCCTAAGAAATATATCTTTGTATATAAGATATAATTTTCTAAAATATTTCAAATAAATTCTACTATAGCCAAAGAAATATATCTTAAACATGATTGAACTATCACTTTCTGGCAAACTTCAAACCCATTTATCAGAAAGAAATTACACTTGATGTTAATTAATTTTATTAGTCATAAAAATATATTTTCTACACATTAGAAAACTATTCTGTCTGAGCAATAATATTTCTTAGTAAGGAATATTATTATTTTACTATTAATAATTTATTTATTTAATGTTAAGAAATATATTTCGCAGAGATAAACGTATATTTAGAGTTAAGTTAATATTTCTTGAAAATAAAGTGATATTACATACGGCGAAATAAATCATTGTGTTAAGGTAAAATCATTATTTATTAATAAAACAAGATATAAAACGTTATTATTACATACAAATATTTTCTCCAACCTTAAACCACTGGCTTCTACACAACAATAAAAGGATGGAGAGGCAAATCCAACTTCCTCAAATTTTCCTTCTTTTGTTAATAGCATTTTGTATATCAGCAATTCACTAAAACAAAATCGTTATGTAGAAAGAGTAAACTTACTTTAATAAAAATTGTTTTATAAAGATATAGATATTTATTTTGACAAATTTAGGAAATACAAAAAAAAAACAAATATACGGCCCCATAAGAACTATTAATACTAATAATAATCAATCATATTTAGTTCAAACATATGGCATTATTTTTAACCTACATATATTTGTTTATTTTTTTCTTTTTGTTAATGAAATATTAATTATTTATCTGTATAATATTAAGTCACACAATAAACATTGTTTGCTAAAACAAGAGGGAAAATTCAACCAATGTAAAACATTGAAGCAGACATAATAATATGTAATTTTCTTAATTTTTATAATCTAAAAGAGACAGCATACCTAATCATTAAGAAATTTTATTACGGGAAAGTATTATTCGTTTACATCTAAGTCATTTAATACATATTAACTAATTCACGGTTTTCGGCAATAACATTTCTTAACCATAAACATATATTTCTTTTAGACTAACTGATTTCTTTATCTCAAATAAATTAACAGAAAAAATCCTCAGCGTTGCACCCGCCATGTTTGATATAGCGTTATATTGTATATTTTTATAGAAGCCGATACATTCAAGAAACCTATTATAGTTGATACATAAGTATACACATTTTTAAAAAGGTACTTACATGTATGAAGTTCTGGAAGGTCCCGCAGTTGGTTAATGACTCCTTTCTTAATATTGTTCTGAAGCTATATATTATATCATTATGTCCCAGCTTTAAATTGTGGCATATTTCCCAGTTAGAATAATAAGCTCCTTTATTTCAGAGTCGTCCATCATTATACCTAAAAAGCATATAAAGATACTATTATATTTCTTTTTTAACCATTCGGATACGCAACAATATTATTATTACATCTTAAATTACTTAATTTACTTTTATTTAATACCTATATATGTACGTACCTTCAAAATATCCGTTAATTTTTAAAGTACACCAATAAATCCAACATCCATCTATATGAACATGAACATATCACGCCATCTTGACAAACACTGACGACTAAATCATAAATAGTTAATCTGCGCAATTCTTTTGTGGAAGAAAATCTCTTTGCAAGGAACATTTCGGCATTAATGACAAAGTTTTTATTTTATAACCACAGTTACTACAGAGGGTATTTCTGAAGAATTATTTCTTGTGGTTTAAAATATTTATTTAATTGCAAGAAAATTTCTTGTTCACAAATATAAATATGCATTAACCTAACATTATATTTCTTATACTGCAAAATATTTGTAGTTTTCAATTTAAGAAATAAAAACTTTAGGATAAGAAAATTAAATGTAGCCATTAATGCATTTCTTATTATTGAAGAAATTATCTGTAAGAAATTATTGAGTTGTGTTTAAAAAACTCGTTTCTTTATATTATGTGAACCGGTATGTTTAAGTTAATAGGATATGTTAACTTTTAAGAAATATTGCTCAAAGAAATCGGTGTTTTAGGAGAAAAGAAATTGTTCTCTTGGTGCACCTACCTACCTCTACCGAAAGTATACTTTTCCGGAACTGATTGTAGGGAGCAAAGTTGTAATTTTCCTCCCTAGGGAGGAAAAGTAAAAGTGACGTCATGGTATTTCATTCATGAAATATAACTTATTGACGCCCTGTACAATATCTATTTTCTATTACGTAAGTATCTACACATTTTAACGTTTATTTAAAAACACTCTGTATTTTGCAGAATGGAAAAAAAACCGTAAATTGTTATTCTGATTTAACAATGTTTACATTAATAATTTGACTTATATTTGACAGTTGACAGTTATATTGTACCTACTTGTTAGTTTTAGTTCTAATAAATTTTGTTGGTTAGTTACATAAATACATTAAGTAAAAATGAAAAAATGACTTGTTATTTGAGGCTCCGCTACGCGTCGGGCAGTAAACTTCATTCTCGGGAGAAAAAGTAGCACTTTCCTCCCTTGTTATACAAATAGCTATTGAGTTTTATAGATAATACTATTGAGAGTCTTGTAGGTAAAATTTATATTTTTGTGATTAGATAAGCATGTTGTGTTTTTTATAAGCGCGCATCATGAGTCGTGGTTATTTTATTTGTAAGAAACCTCTGGAGAAAATTATTTTGTCAGTGGGAAAGTCGAGACATCTTTACTCACTGTTGTCGGCGAACGTTTTTCGTCTCTTTATATGGCGGGTATAAAGACTGTTCTCTGGAAACCCTGAGATACAAATGATTCGCTAAAACAGTGACAAAAAATACATTATTTAATCTCTTCTCACTTCCTCCAATCCACGATGCAGCCCGTTTCCACAGACTCCGAGTGTATCACCAGATTCAGTCATGGCTTGGTAAACATTGTGATCTAGAAGATTAGGGCTGGTAAAAGCATGGACAATTTTGGATACCAATCCCAACTTCCAAGCCTCCAGCTCCAGTACCCCCGAGCTTATTAAATTCATCTTTTGCAGATGCAATGGAAACTGGAAGTGAATGTGGTTGCCGAAAATCAGACCTTAAATGTTCAGCAGTGTGAGGTGAAAGTTGCAGCAACATCGTGGACATATCAACATTAATTATTAAAGAAAATGAATTGGAAGATGAATTACCGACAATGACGCCAACTTTAACTCTCATTATACATACCACAAAAATTCACCTCGGATACTGATTCAGATCTTGACTCGCAGCCTGGAACATTGAAAAAAAAAATGAAAAAATAATAACTAGGATAGATCTTTTTCAACATATATAATAATAAATAATATTATTTTGCCTAGAAATTCTCCGTGGATTAGGCCTATGGGGGATACCACACAAAAAACGCGCCTCCAGACTCTACCAGATAGGTGGCGGGGAAAAGAGTCAAAAATAGCTTAATAATAGCATAGGAATGTTAAAATCATAATAAATAAATACTTTTTCTACGAGCGTGCAAAAATGCCTACTTTCGTGCACGCACTTTAGTTTAGAAACTTTCACTTTTCCGCACGCGTGTTACTTTTCCGCACGCGGTTTTTACTTTTCCGCACGCGTGTTAATTTAGATATGTTAATATGGCCTTAAAGTAATTATAATACATGCAATAAACTAATATTTAGATATTATTTACTAATTTATTTCAAATATATCTTATTGTGTTCCTGTTTTAATGAAATTAACGCGACAATTCGATGAAATAAAATTATTTTGACATAATATTCGAAAGTCAAATCGGTAGACAATAACGGTCGTTTTGAATCATCGTCATGGAAACCAAGATCGTCGTCATGCTAACTAATTATATTGAAAGTTTGGTTTTGACAATCTTGTCAAAGAATTAATTTGTGTATGTTTTTTCATATTAATTAAATTAATTGATTAAGATTAAATTTGGTAATTTTTTAAAGACTCTAGAAAAAATATTGTTCCTAACTCTTGCAGAAAGTCTCTTTTCCGCACTCGACTGCTTGCCGAACTCCCGCTTCGCGTCGTTCGGCAAACTGCAGTCGCGTGCGGAAAAGAATGATTTTTTGCACTTGTTAGGAAAATAACTATATATAGATAGAAAAGTAAGCCTAAGGTTTTGTTTTTATTGTATTCCTATGAAAATTCTAGAATATGGTCAAGTTTGGAGCGCTGTAAAACCTAATAAATAAAATTAAACAACTTTATAGTGGAAATTGTTCGTTGAAAAATCCTCTATAAAATCGCTATGATGTTATTTTATTGTGAAATGAACCGAAAAAAAATTATAACCTACAAAAGGAAACTTGATAAAAATAATCAAGTATATTCAAATGGGAAATAAGCCACAATTTTACCTAAAAATGATTTTATTAACGTTTCGACGCCCAAGTCGGGTGTCGTTGTCAAAATACAAAATAATACTATTCAGTATTATTTTGTATTTTAACAACGACACCCGACTTGGGCGTCGAAACGTTAATAAAATCATTTTTAGGTAAAATTGTGGCTTATTTCTCATTTGAATATACTTGATTATAAAAATGCCACAAGAAAATAGCTTCAGAACAACATTGATAAAAATGTTTACTTATTTTTGTTTATAATCTTTTTTGTTGGTAACTTGACGATAAAAAGTAATAGAAAAAAAATTATAGAAAATTTAATTTGCTACATTTTATGTTTTATTAGATTTTCCTTTAGAGTTGGTAGTTTACGAGATATAGCGTGAAACCCCTTTGCACCCCTTTTCCAAGATGGCGGCCGGGGGACAAGGGTGCCAACCCCAAAAACTTGAACTTAAGCTTCTACTGAACCCACCTACACATTAAAAAAATAAAATTGACTCCTCTAAGAAATGCAACTCTAAATGTAACATTTCAATGGACTATAGTTATTTTGGAGCAAATATTAGTAAAGAAGAAACCGATAAACTGAATATTACAGAAATAATAACCCAAGGAAAAGAGCTCTAAGCAGATTAAATAATAATATAGTTTCACAAAGATATCAGCAAATGAAGGAAAATAAATACATATCTAAAACATAATGGTCAAAGTATCACACTATAAGATGCAAAACATTGAAATGGGCAGAATATGACAAAAACCATTGATTATAGACACGGATATTTAAACATTATATATCCGTGTCTATAATCAATGCAAAAACGGATTAAGCGCTAAGGAAATGGATGTATGGCGTTTTTTTTTCTTTTAATTTTTCTTAAAAACTGTACTTTTATAGCTCTGTTGGATATTTAACAAAAATAAGTTTTTATTCTATAAAAAAACTAGGAATGAAAGAAGTGTTCCTTTTTCCTGTGTTTTTGTTTTATCTTGTAATGGTTCCTGTATCATTACAACTACAGTAGAACGTCAATAATCCGGATTAATTGGTACCGGACCCCATCCGGATTATCAAATTATCCGGATTATCGAAATTACCTCAAAAAAAGGCCAGCATACACATTAAAGTACAACAAACGTTTTAAAATTTTATGTTTTCTCTTGTACAGTAAAGTGTCTAGAGGTGAAATTAATCAAAACATTTTTTTATGATTAAACACTGTATGGTAATTAATTTATAATAGCACCATGTGTACAGTAAAAACGTCAGACACTATTTGGGCTTTTAAAAAAATGTGTAAAATATTTTTGAATTGCAATAGAGGTTCGTTTTTCGCAGGGAAGTTCTTAAAAAATTGTTTTAAAAGAATCAGATATTTTTGCTAGATACAAATCCGGATTATTGACGGTCCGGATTTTTGACGTCCGGATTATCGACGTTCTACTGTATATAAAAAAACCTAGGCTACCATCAACTAACTAAATGACCAATTACTTCATTCATTTTATTACATCAAACTATAGTTGACTAGCTGTTACCGTTTAATTATTTATCAGCTATAAAACAGTGAAATTAAAGACTCGTTGGCTTCTATCTTTGGCGTTTAATAATCTTAATGGCTTAATTTTGTCTTTCATTATTTTAACGGTTAGAGAAACTTGTTTGATTATAATTCGTTCTTCAATTTTATCAATAGCGAGATTATTACTATTAAGAGATATTGATTATATAATAAAAATTAATGTATATTATACAATTCATTAAAACTACCTTTTCCAATTTCTTTCGTATGTGCGGCATCAGTATCATTATACCTACACCATATCTAGAGGTTTCTATAATGTTTATGGGCAGGCGTTTTGAATTCATCATTTCAAGAACATCTTCATTGGAAGTGCGGGAAACTCACGATATGTTTTGGATTCCTCGACAAAAACATAAACCACAAACCTGTTGTACTTTATGTTTCATAGGTAGTTTTTCAGTACGACTATCTTCAATTTAGATAGAGACTACGACTGTAATATAAGTATTTTAGCAGTCGTGTATCATAGTGGTCACCAGTGGCGGCGCGTCAGAGGAGGCAAGGGAGGCTCAGCCTCCCCATAAATTTTTTACACACTCTACACTGTTTTGTTTATCATGAATCGCGAAAACAACAAGTACAACTCTCACTATTATACAACGTGTAAATTCCATATTATCACTAATTATCTATACGTACGGAGCATTAGCATTAGAACGCTGATCGCGTCTCAGTTTTATTACATATTATTGTAGGCAGGACCCTGGGTTCTAAATCCCTGTGGATGATATACTAGTATGCTTTACAGGAACTAACAGACAACTTGACAAATTTCTATCATATATTAATTCACTTCATAATAATACTGAGTTTACAATAGAAACAGAACAGAATAACTCCATAAACTTTCTAGATGTAACGATTTCCAGACTACACAACAAACATGAGTTCTCCGTATATCATAAACCTACCCATACTGACACAACACACAACTATACACAATTCATCATCCCATCCTACACAACACAAATTAGCAGCTTACCATAGCATGATACATAGACTGACAGAAATTCCCATGACAAAAAATAACTTCGAGATAGAACTAAACATCATTAAACAAATAGCAGTAAACAACGGCTATAACGAACAAAGAGTTAACAAAATTTTAAACCAAAAACTCCATAAGAAAGCCCCGAAATTAGTGTATCCACCACCACAGAAAGAACCCAGTACCTTCTGCTCTCTCACATATACTGGCAAGATAACAACAAAAATAGCCAGATACATAAAAAAGAAAGGAATAACACCAGCTTTCAGAACTAACAACAACTTAAGCAAATATATTAAGAACAATAAAAGCCGAAAGAGAAAGCAACTGCAGAGTGGTGTGTACAAACTAACGTGTGGTGACTGTCCGAAAACGTACATCGGTCAAACTGGCAGAACTTTTGACAAACGGATAGCAGAACACAAAAGGGCATTCAAAAATAGAAAAACAGACACTTCTACATACGCACTTCACCTTCTAGATCATAATCATTCTTTCAATGAAGAGTTTCAAATTCTGCATATTCAAAATAAAGGCCTTAAGCTATCTTTTTTAGAATCTATGGAAATTAATAAACTGAAAAATACAGATATAATTCTGAATGACCAACTCGAGACAAACAGCTCCCCACTCCTCAACCTCTTCAGTTGAAGACTTAAAAAGGCAAACACATTGTAAACTATATCACTTGAGAAAGGCACTTTGCCGAAACAGCTGTAGTCACTTAGTTATAATAAATTCTCTGGAAGTATAGAAAACAAACGTTTTCAGTGTTTTATTATTAGAACTTTTGAAATGGTTTGATGAGGTAGAAGACGACATAAGCGAAGTGGAATCAATTTATGGTAAAAATGTTGCCACTGACTACCATTGCTACACTGTACCAACTATAGTGCCTGTCAGTTTTTTTTTTGTTTTATCATTTTTTTAAACCTTTTTATTTTCATGTTTCTTACTCTTTGTTTAACTCGATTATAAATTTTGATCAAGATTCTGTAATTTGTTTAATTTTTATCACATCTTTTTTTCAGAACTAAGAAGGCACACAAACAATCCTTCCATTCTTGTTATAATGATTTTTATTTTAATAAATACAGAAAAGCTAGATTAATTACTGTGTTTTTTAGACAATTAATACTTTCAGTGAGTCATCGAAATATGTTTTTGCATTAAAATATTTAACAAAAAAAAATTACCTATAAAATGTTCAAGCCATCTGTCAGGAGGTTAGTTAGTGTTTACGTCATTGATTTAAGATGTGAGTACGTTATTTTATAATTAGTATTAAATCCATCTGTGTATTTTCCTCGTATTTTTTGTTGTGGTTAAACGTATAAAGCTAATGTTTATTTTTCAATGCTTTGAAGTATTCTATTTATTATCTGACCGATAATTTTACCCAAACAATCGCCTCACACTACAGGTTAAAGCTCGATTTACTCATTAAATCGTAAAATATGGTATAAACAAAAACAAACAGAAAACGGCGTCTTTAACCGCGGCTGTCCATCAAAATTTTCAGATAAAGGGCACAAAAACGAGCTCTGACCGAATCCTTTAGTCACATTTAATCTGATTTCGCTGTAACTAACAAAATTCCACACTTAAATAAGTGTCTCTTGTCTTAGGCATTTTTTCGACAATTTTTCAACGGTATCTCAGCCGCAAGCGTCAGCTGGCCGTTTTTTTGATGTAAATCCCATGAACCGTCACTCTTTCGCCGCTTGGTTGATCTCACCATTAAAAGTATGACAAATCGTAAATAAATAAAAAATTAAAGAAGGATTTTCATGCTATTGACACAAATATCAAGTATCATTGTCACTTTACCGCCGTGTAAAAAACGTCGATAAAAAATTGAAGATTACTTTCATTGATGCGTGCATTTTCCTTCACGTTTGAATACCGGCCACAAAAAATAACAAATATGGGAACAGAAAAAGTTCAGGTTTACGGTGTCGTTACCTATAAAGTTCCCAAGAACTATTTCTTATTTCTACAATCGTTTCGGTATTTTTTATCCTTTGATCTACTGAACCAGAGTGCCTTGTTCCATAAGTAGGTACAGTTACGATCACTGAATAGTTTACACCTTAATTTTTATATTGTAATACTGTCAAATTGCAGTGTCGTACGGATTTCATAAATGTCAAAGTCATTAAGTCAATGCTTGCCAAAAATTTCGCGAGTGTTGAAATATAAAATAACGATATCAAACTCCTCCAAAATGGTTATAATGAATTTTAATGACGCACAAAAGCAAGAGCAATTGCCAAACTCGAAGAAGGTTGGTTTTTAAGACAAATTGCTGCAGATTTGGACATGAGTCATATAATATGTGCATATGGAAAATCAAACAAAGATTGGATAATTTTGGATAGATATAAAATAAAATCGGTATTTTCCATAAAACCAGACTTCCTTGTTTTCATTATTAAGACCATAATCCATTCCATTCAAAAAAACTTTTTTCTATACTTTCCATTTAGTTAAACTTTGTAAAATATATTTTTATATTATTTTTGTTTTTAATTTTAAATAACCTATTCTAGATACACCACTGTTAACGTCACTATTTGACGTAAAAGATGAGTTTAAACGAGGTAATAATTTAAAAAATCGGCTCCTAGATACGTAAGCCTGTAAACAATTCAATGACCGTAACTGTACATTAAATCACAAAGTTCTATTAAATATCTTAGAGGTTAAACTACCTATAGATAATAGGTTTGTTCTAGCAAACAGTCAAACTATAGTATTTTTACTACAAAAGCGATATTACGTAGGTCAAAATTTTTGACGTAAGAGAACTGTCAAAACATTAGAATGTGACTTTTCATTATTGCCATGTTTATAATAAATATGGCAATAATGAAAAGTCATATTCTAATGTTTTGACAGTTCTCTTACGTCAAAAATTTTGACCTACATAATATCGCTTTTGTAGTAAAAATACTATAGTCAGAAACCGTCAGCAAACAGTTGGTCAGTGAGAAAACATAATACAGTCACCAGTGCTATCCCCTCTACTCGCGCTGGTCCACTATTGGCTGATGGTTTCAAACCGTTTGAAACTAATGCTAGAACAAACCTAATAATATTACTACAGAATCGAAGTTCCACGAATATTAATAAAAGCCGTAAAAGCACTACAAGACAGTACAAGAATAACAATGTACCTACCAAAACGAGCAATAGAATATGCAGTTCATTTAAGATGACAAAGTGACTGCTACAGGGCTGCTTCACATGCCCTACCCTATTTAAAATATTCCTGGAAAAAACACTAAAACCATGGAAAGAAAGTGCCAAGGAACAGGTATTGTAATTACAGATTCTAGTAATTATAAATAAGACATTTAATAAGACAGGTGCTGGTTTTATTTGAAAAGGTGAAAAAAGGGTTAAAGACAAAATTATTCAATTAAATTGTGTATTTATGTATAAGTACAGTACCTTGTATGATGTCTTCTTCTTCTTCTCTTGGTCGACTAAGGCTGGGTGGCGGTTTTGGCACTAGTTTCGTTTAAAACTATACAAAACTGTGTCGTTTCACAAAGAATGCCTACACATATCTGAATCAACGCGTGTATATGCATGACAAGCCAAGCTATTTCTTAACTGGCTTTTAGCTTGGGGTGGCGCCTACAGGACCGTATTGGAACATACACACACATGTTTAAACAAAATAAAAAATGAATAAAAATAAAACTAAGGATATTAATTACTAATTAGATATATAAAAGAAAAAATATGTGGAGGGACGGAACAACTCGTATATACTTATGTCGAAAATTACATTAACAAACAATGATTAGAACAATGGTCCATCTAATCTTTCTATGTAGACCTTCATTCAAAACTCAGCAATGAAAAACTTTAGTCATTGCACAGACAAACCACGGCACCACTGTTTCAAGCTTCTAACTAACCGTTCATCAAGTAGCTTTTTTAAAATTCATTTAACAACATAATTTAGTACTTATCTAATAAATAAATGTTAAGAAAAAGAAGAAAAAAAGTTGTTGTTTTGAGATGTTGTAAATACATAATATATGTTTAGCTAGTTCATGCCTTTTTAAAGTAGCATTTTCTTTTGCAGTCCTCTGTTTTCGAGTGCGTATGGTCTAACCATAGGCATTCATGGCTATCCATCTTAATGAGCTCGATACCGTGACAATTGAAGTTTACTACTTCAGTACATAAAGAGAAAACATGACCTGAAGAAATATTATTTACTACAGACAGAACAATCAATGACTATTTTAGCATTCACACACCACATATTTTTTGAAGTCACCAGTTGCGAAGAACAAGGAATTTTCTCTGTTTTCTACAACCTAAAAAGTGTCTTTCGTGGTAATCACTAACCCACCTTTATTTTTTAATTTACTAATTTGCTAAATTTTCCAACATAATCATAAAATTTTCCTAATTATAAATCCAAGCATGTAAAACAGTATACAATCGTTAAATTGGATTAAGATGTCACAAGAAAATAGATTCAGAACAATTATTGTTTTGGTCCTGTTTCAAACGAAGAAGGTTATTATTTTCTGCAGTAAGTCAAAAGACGAAGACTATTTAGGAGCAATGTATGGTTTCTTCATTATTAAAAGGTATAAGAGTCATCATCATCATCATCAACAAGAGCTACTTCTTCCATTGTCGGATGTATGAGGTAAGGCCGCCCTTAGGTGAACCAATTCATTTCTGTTCGTTGTTCTTATCATCCATTCGTGATCCAGCCGTTGACTTGATGTCAACAGTTCATCTTGTTTGAGGTCTGCATCTACTTCTTTTATTTGCTCGTTTGCTCTGTAGTTTTATCATTTCTGTTTTTCTTCTGTTTTTATGTGTCATATACACATATACTTAATGATTTTTGTATATCGGTCATCAACTTTATTGTTGCTTAGAATATTAAAGATTGCCCAAATTTGTATGGAGTCAAATGTCTTCTCGTAATCTACCATAGCTATTCAGAGTATTGTATTTGTCTGATTTTTCAATTAGTGTTCTTCTTACGTGCATGATCTATGGTTCTATATTACCTTTTCTAAATTCTGCATGTTCCCGAGACTAATAACTATTCAGTTTGTTAGTCACAGTGATATTCACAATACGTATAGTGCTCATTTTGTTTCTTAGTTCGTCCTCTGTTATATCTTGTATATCTTCAGATCCAACATTTCTTACTATTTTTCTGTGTTTTTCGTCTTTACCTGGTGGTGGTTTCTTTTGACTCACAGTTTTTTACCATGACGGAGATTTTTTGAATTTCTGTATTTTCCTCGTTTTGATTCGGTATAAGAGTACATACCTCGTACTCACAAGAGTACACCACATTGGTGATCTTCTCCTTCTTCTTAACTCAGACGAGACTCGTTAGTCTCTGGCACTTGGTCATAAGACCTTTGTACCAAACCCTGCTCTTCTCCTTAAACTTTAACAAGTCCTGTGGCCTCAACGAAGGCCAACAGTTTTCTTATTGGTAGTTTTCAGAGGATCTCTTCTGGTTCAAACCTCATTTGACCAGTGAAGTCCTGCCTTACATCACCTAGCACACTGCAATGGGATAGTATGTGTATGGCAGTTTCTTCTTCCATTTCGCACTTTCTGCACCATGGTTCATTCACCTTATAGTCCTGTCACCAGTAGGGGTACAACGGCCACCTTAATTCAGATGGACTTACCCAAGTTTTCTGTATGTATTTTGATCCGTAGAGCACGAATTTTTTGGGTAACAGTCGATCCGGATGTCGCTAAGATTGTTATAAACAAAGAACTTGAGGAATCACATAACAGCGATTTTTCGCAAAACAAAACATTTTTATTGTATTTTTTTGGTCATTCTAAGCAAAAAATTTTTTTAGAAATTTTTTCGACATAAACGATTTTTTCGATTTTTAGTTTTCGACATAAACGCGGTTGAACTTTCAAAAAATCGAAAAATTGTAATTTTTCAACCCGAATAACTTTTTATTGAAAATAAAATAGCAATTCTGCTTACCGCATTTGAAAGCTCAAGTCAAATTCTATCGGTTTTGATTATTTTCATTGCTAAAGATTAATTTTTTTATTGTTAAAAAAAGCTATAAACACATAGTGATTGAATGATGTTTTCAATGCATTTCTAATTTGAAATCGAAAGAGTAGGCGCACATACAGAATTTCTACATATATTACGTACATTAAAAGGCATGCATTGGGCACGGGAAACACTATGTGTTTATAGCTTTGTTTAACAAATTAAAAATTAATTTTTAGCAATACAAATAATTAAAACCGATATAATTTGACTTGAACTTTCAAAGGCAGTAAGCAGAATTGCTATTTTATTTTTTAATCAAAAGTTATTCCGGTTCAAAAATTGCACTTTTTTGATTTTTTGAAAGTTCAACCGCGTTTATCTCGAAAACTACGAATCCTACTAAAAAACTTGTAAAACCATTTTGTGCTGAGAATCACCCAAAAAATACAAAAAAATGTTTTGTTTTGCGAAAAATGGCTGTTATGTAATTCCTCAAGTTCTTTGTTTATAACAATCTTATCGACATCCGGATCAACTGTTACCCAAAAAATTCGTGTTCTACGGGTTAAAATACATAAAAAAACTTGGGTAAGTCCATCTGAATTAAGGAGGCCGTTGTACCCCCCTGGCGACAGGACTATTACCTAGTTTGTATAGGTGATTTTCTTAAACGGCAATGTCCAGTCACCATTTCAGTGACCGTTTTGATCTCTCGTTTATTGAGGTTCAATAAACTGTTCGAGAGTTTTTTATCAATATTCTTCATTATTTTTTTAGTCTGGATTTGCCCTTGAGTGGTTCTCCATTTATTTTGATGATTCTTTATCAGCCATTTGTGAACCTCGTTTTTCATAGCATCTTTAGTGATGCCACACCAAATTGGTGGTGTACTGCCACCAATTTTTTGTGAATCTTGACTCTTCTTGTGGTAATATCTCCTTTAGTGGAGGATAGCGACTACATTGGCAAGTATGTCTCTGTCCAATGCGGCTATAAACAAAGACGTTGTCTTTGCCGGTCCAGTCTCTGATATTTTTAAGGCATGAATTCTGGCGCCTACCGGACCCCGCTTTCTTCAATCTTGTGTGTGAGGCGGTACTTTTAGTTTCTCATTATGTGTCCTAGGTAGCTAACTTTTCTAATTTGATCTTTAGCACCTTCCTATCTGTATCTATTCTCCTCAGGACATTTTTCTTGGTGGTATGGGTTGTCCAAGGTATTTTCAAGATCCTTCTATAAAGCTAGAGTTCAAAGGCTTCTAACTTGTTCTTCAGCGATATGTTGAGCGTATCTTGACTCTAAACAATTAAAATAAAGTCAGTCAGAAGTCCATTATAAATTATTCTAAAAAAGTTTGACTTCTTACTGAAGGAGTTCTGTGGCTTTCGTTCAAACATGTTTGCTTCTCTAGACAGATCCTCGCAAATTTTTATAATTTATTGTAATATAATTCACAAAAAGTACTGGGTGATGTCATAAATAATGTGGAGTATTTTATCAGGGGTCACATTGTGTACTGACTGTTACATGAAATAATGTTTCGACTATTCTAAATTTTTATTAGCTGTTACTCGAGTATTGAAACACTTGGCTTTTACAAGTTTTAGTACATTTAAAATAGTTGCAGACCTTTACAGCCTCTATAAAATGTAATTTATTGACCAAAATATTTATAATCAATGTCAGAATGATTTACGTTTAGTTACAGAAATTTATACTCTGTAAAAAATAAAAAATGTTTAAAGATTTGAAGGATACTTTTATTGTCATCGTTAAATGATGGATTAACGTCTTTAGCGGTGTTAATATGTATTCTTATACCTTTAACGGTTTACTATCTGTGTTGTACGTTAGTCCGTAAGTGAGACTTGATTATGAACGGCCTTCACAAGAGACGCATTTCTTTATAATTCATTGCAGCATGGAAATATTAAAATCATTCATAGATATCACCACTGTTAATAAAACTTTTAATATTATGGTAACTGAGTTATTTATTTTTATAGTAATTTTGCAACACGAGGAAGATATTATTAAAAATTTATGCAACACGTAGATTCTTTAGCACCTTTGATACAGGCAATATAAAAATTGTATACTTACTCAATTATCACCATTTCATGGTGTCCCTTATAATGCCCTTATAAGGGGTGAAAAAATATATGTTCAAAATAAGTTTGGAAGTGGATAAAACGTCTAATTCTAAGCACCTTTTGTTCTATAGCATTTTTTCACCAAGTTAATACCTTTCGAGTTATTTTCTAGTAAATACCTTCATTTTTCAACAACAAAAAGACACGTTTTTAGGCGGTTTTTAACAAATAACTCAAAAAGTAAGTATCTTATTGAAAAAAAAGAGTTTTAACAAAAATATAGCAAATTAAAAATTGAAAAAAATGATCTATGCATGAAATCTCTAGACCTAGTAGAAACAAAGTTCTAGCTAATGAAAAATAGGTTCATATCCGCCAAATTTCAAAGTGAATTATTTCAACGTGAAATAACGAAAAAATCATGCACTTTTTGGAGAAAAATCATTACAACTTTTTTAAAGTGTTTAAAAAATATGTACCTATATCTGTTTTTAAAAAAAGTTTATAGCATCAAAAGTAAGCAAGTTACGCTGAAAATAAAGTTGATCTCTTTTTTTTTTGGTCAAAAAACTCGGGAAAGTCGCCCCCTAATTAGCATCAAAAATGAAATTAATCCATTTTACTTCAATGTTGTTTTACTCATGTATGTGTCGTTTATTTCTGTAAGTTTCATCGGTTCAAAGTGCTTATTTTTGAAGGGGCTGTAGTTAAAAGGACTTGAACTAGTCAATAATCACGAGTGTATGCAAATTTAGAACAGCCATATCTTAACAAATTTTTGCCTTCCAAAAAAAGCAAAAAATACGAAATATTCATAACAGCAAAAACTTCATTTTTTTACTCTTTGTGATTTTTGGTCACATTCATAAATTTTAAGTTATTTAAAAAAAAACATTTTTTTCAAATTTAAAAATTAAAACAGATTTACTTTAAAACCAATTTTTTAATAAGCTCTTTGAACCGATGATACTTACAGATCATTTAAATAATACATGAGTTGTTGTATGTACATTGTTGTTGAAAAATGAAGGTATTTACTCGAAAATAACTCGAAAGGTATTAACTTGGTGAAAAAATTCTATAGAACAAAAGGTGCTTAGAATTAGACGTTTTATCCATTTACGAACTTATTTTGAACATATATTTTTTCACCCCTTATAAGGGGTGAAACTCACCCCTAGGACAAAAGCACACAGAGGCCCAATATAATTTTTATTCTTTAACATGTTATCTATGTGTTTGCCACATTTCATGTCAATCCAAACGGTGCTTTAAAATTTAAAGCAAAAATCGTGATTCAATGTATTATAAGTTGCTAGCCGTTGCTAAGGGCAACCGACACAATAAATCACAGTCGTAACGAAAAATAAATCTCCACTACACTTTAAAAATCATTTTTAATAATTAAATTTAATTTTCGGTTAAAATAATTTTTATTTTAAGATAATATAAGTCTTTCTTTAGTCAATGACTGTAAAATAATTTCTTAATTGTTATAAATAAAGTCACTACGATTTAAGAAAACAAAAACAATTATCTCGGCTTCAGTTGGTCGTAGACAATTTTTATTTGGTTTTGAATCTTTATTTTGTCTTCAGCAACAATAACCTGCAAGTTAGAAACTCATAGGATGTACAGGGGCGGCTTCAGTTCTAAATGTTTATAACGAAATTTGCCCCCTTATTTCAAACCCGAAATAAGAGGTTGAAAAATGTTATACGCATTTATTTACATCAGAATATAAAAATATAAGTCTTTAGAAGGAGAGGGGATCTTGAATTAACTCTGTACTATTTTTTTTTCAAAAAGTTATAGCCTTGGACATTTGACCTCTTGGGATAAACAAATTATAATATCTAAGCAACAAGTTCACCAATCGGGCACTACAAATTTTTTTATGTTTAATACTGAAAGATCTTCATTTTAAAGCCTTAAAAAATACATAAAAGTTATTTTTACAATAAATAAAGCAATTGCAAAAAACGGCCATTTTGGACCTTTCGCAGGCTCTTTTGCAATAACGTATTAACGAAATTAAGCTTTCCATAGCTCAAGTTGTAGGTTTTTTAATTTACTACAATTTTCTATTTAAAAGTTTTTCTCTAAAATGAATATCCTAAGGTGCAAAATTAAAAATCTTTATAAATTGCAAATTTAACAAATGAAAATCGTCATAAATAAAAAACCGCACAAAATTTTTGGTTACATTTGAGGATAAGTTATTCCTGGCATCGTCCTTTACAACACCTGATAGGTTTCAAAAATTCCTGAATTATATCACGTTTTTTCACCCACAGCCTGGGGTATACAGCCTTAAAATGGGACAAAAACAGATACCTACAAGGCCTAAAATAGTCTCAATTTTCGCGCTACTATAACTTCATCCCTATTACTCCACAGATTAATTATTATATATTCTAGCTGATATTCATAAAATCATCAAATATCTCAGTGCTACGGAAATTTTGTTCTATAAAGTGAATTATATACTCGTTGGTTGACCTAGATAGAATAACTGAGTGTAGATAGTAATTGTTTAATCGTGAACTCGAATGCTGTAGAAACCAGAGGAGCACTGCAGTTAAATTCCTTGAGAAATGTCACCTTCACTTATGTCAAAATATGCATTTGTGGCAGTCAGGTCGACCAGTTTTAGTTAGTCCATTGAAAAGTTACAATAGGGTTGTATTTTTGAGAGGACGCAATTTTATTTTTTTTATGTTTGGCGGGGGGTTGGTATAAGTTTAAATTCAAGTTTTTAGGTTGCCACCCTTGCCTCCCTGCCAACATGTTGGGAAAAGAGGTGCAACGAGTTTTAGCACTGTATATCTTTTAAATTAGCAACCATAGAGAAAATTTTAGAAGACATTATTTGTAGGCAATTAAACTTTCTATAACTTCATTTCCATTAGTTTTTTATCGTAAAAAGAAAAACAAAAAAGTTAGAAACAAAAATAATTAAACATTTTTGAACAAATCTTCTTTTGGGCCCTAAAACATTTCATCTGGTTATTTTATAATAAAATGTCTTCTTCTTCTTTTAGTGCCTATATATTCGTTTCGAATATTGGCGATCATTCTGGCTAGAATTATTTTATTAACTGATGCTTTAAAGAGATTAGTTGTTGTTGTAGAGAACCATTTCCTCAGGTTCTTTAACCATGATAGTCTTCTTCTCCCAATTCCTCGCTTTGCGAATACTTTACCTTGAAGGATTACCTTCAGTAATTTGTATTTAGTTCCGTTTCTCATTATGTGTCCGAGATATTCTAACTTTCTCCTTTTAATGGTATACTGGTATACATCACCTCTCTTTCTTTGCCCACTCTTCGTAATACGGTCTCGGTTATCTTGTCCGTCCATGATATCCTTAGGATTCGTTTGTATAGCCACATCTCGAAGGCTTCAAGTTTTTTCTCCATTGCTTCAGTGAGTGACCAGGATTCAACTCCGTAATACAATATTGAGAAGATATAACATCGTAGGAGCCTTATTTTTATCTCCAGATTAAGGTTGTGGCTTTTAAAGAGTTTGGCCATGTTATTGATAATATAATAATAATTGATAATTTGGCCAATACAATGTCATTAGAGCAATATTATAGAGGGTTTTTCAAGAAATAATTTTCACTAAAAATCTTGTTTAATTTTTTTAATTTATCTGGGTTTTATCAGAAAATTAATTTCAGAAGTTCGGGGTTTGCTGGTGTTTTGGTAGTTTTGATCGTTATTCTAATTTTTCCATGATTTTTCCAGCCTCAATGTTTAGGATGACAGTGTTTGCCGAGCCACGACTGTATCTAGTAACAAACTCAAAGACTGTGAAAAAGGTTTGCATCTTGTGTCGGAGGAAGCGATAATAAGTTAAATGTATTTTTGGTCACTGTCTTGGCGAATCGTTTGTATCTCATGCTGTCCAGAGAATGATATTTATTTCCACCATATAAAGAGACGAAAAAACGATCGCCAATAGCAGTAGGCTGTTCCGCTAGTTAACTCAGGTTTCTGTGAAATTTTGATGACATTCTGTAGGATTGCTAATTTACTAGATACAGCGCGATACCCTTTGCACCCCTTTTTCAGAGATGGTGGCCAGGGGGACACCTCCAACACAACAAAAAAATAAAATTGCAGTTCTCTATAAGGCCTAAAAATATAACATTTCAATGGAGTAAGCATTTTTTATGGCGTTTTCAACACCTCTCCTCGTTTATCAAGATGTAACAAGACAACCAATGTTTGATTTAAATAAAGTTCTGTATTAATATCTGTTTCAAAAGAACGGCTCATTATTATGCATATAGGTTAGGCAATATCGTTTATATTCGTCAGATTGCGTAGGACTCGACAAGCCGCTTAGACATTGATTCTTTTTTTCTTTTCGTTGCGAGAATGTTCGGTTGAGGAATTGTTGATAGGTTAAGTACCTATTCGTACATGTTGTAATGATCCATTGGTTATATAGATATTTAAGATTTGATGAAAAAGTTTAAATGATACATAAATATGAAAATATTTGCATATATTTTTGGATATACAAAAGGCGGCAATTACGCAGTTATTGTTTCGTTTGTTTTGTATAATTTACGACGCTTTCATAATTGCAAACGTCATAATAAAGACAGCAACATATTCTATCTATCTATCTAATCAGCCCTAAACATCCATCCTTGGATATAGGCCTCCTCTTCCTTCTTCCATGCCTCTCTATCTTGGGCAATTTGCATCAAATTTGACCCAGTGTGTTTCTTCAGGTCATCCGACCATCGCATCTGTGGCCTTCCCCTTTTTCGTTTGTGGTTCCACGGTCTCCAATGTATAATCATCTTAGTCCATCTTTCATCCGTCCGGCGAACTTCCATTTAAGCTTTGCTACTTGGGTAGAGAGATCTTTCACTTTTGTTTTGTTACGGATCCATTCGTTTCTTTTCCTGTCTGATAATTTAATATTCAGCATTTGTCTTTCCATGGATCTTTCTGTCTTTGCTATTTTTATTTTTTCCATATTTTCTTTTGTAAACGTCCATGTCTGAGAGCCATATATTAAAACAGGGAGTATACATTGATTGAATACTCTTGTTTTTAGGTATTGCGGGTATTTTCTGTTCTTTAGAATATAAGACAGTTTTCCGAATGATGCCCAGGCCAATCTTATTCTTCTCTTTGTTTCTTGAGTTTGATTTTCTTTATTTAATCAAGTGATTTGTCCTAGGTATATAATACTCTTTTACTTGTTCTATTCTTGTTTGTGCCACTGTAATTATTTGTTCTTCTTGTTGATGTAAAACAAGTCTGACAGTAAAACAAAAACCATGACCAATCAACAACAACAAGCAACATATTAATCAGCAAAATTGATTATTTTGGTTAATACCAACCACTATTTCATTATAGTCCAGGATTCTAATAAAAATTATGAAATATTTCGTACTAATATGATATCTATTAATAAAAGGTTAGCAGAAATATATAGTTTTGGTTTATATAACTAAATGAAATGTTTACATTTATACAAGGTGTCCCAAAAGTAGTGGAACGGTCGAATATTTCGCGAACTAAATATCGGATCGAAAAACTGAAAAACACATTTTCAATCATTTTCAAAAATCTATTCAATGACATCAAACACCAACCCCCACTACACCCCCTGGAAGTGGGGTGGGGGGTAACTTTAAAATCTCAAATGGAAAGCCCCAGTTTTTCTTGCAGATTTTAATTTGTTACGTAAAAGTAAGCAATTTTTAATCAAAATATTTTTTCGAACTGTGGATAGATGGCGCTGTAATTGGGAAAAACCATTTATCCTAATAGGTACCATAGGTAAATTATAGAAACGGTCTAATATCTCACGAAATATACTTCCAGATGAGCTACTAAAAAAGAGATTTTTAATCTTTTTCGAAAACCTTTTGAACAACACCAAACGTTGACCCTTTAACCCACCCCCTGGAGGTGGGGTGGGGGATAACTTTAAAATCTTAAATAGCAACCTCCACTTTTTATTACAGATTCGGATCCATCATGAAAAATTGAGCAACATTCATTCAAAACATTTTTTAGAATTGTTAATAGATGGCGCTTTAAATGGAAAAATACGATTTATTAGCGCCATCTGTCAGAAATTTTAAAAAATGTTTCGAATAAATGTTGCTTAATTTTTTATGACGAATACGAATCTGCAATAAAAAGTGGGGGTTGCTGTTTAAGATTTTAAAGTTACCCCCCACTCCACCTCCAGGGGGTGGGTTGGAGGGTCATGTTTGGTGTTATTCGATTGGTTTTCGAAAAATATGAAAAATCTGTTTTTTGGTTTCTCATTTGGAAGTGTTTTTCGTGAGATATTAGACCGTTTCTCCAATTTACCTATGGTATCAGGATAAATCGTTTTTCCCAATTATAGCGCCATCTATCCACAGTTCGAAAAAATGTCTTGAATAAAAGTTGCCTACTTTTACGTAACGAATTCAAATTTGCAAGAACAACTAGAGGTTTCTATTTGAGATTTTAAAGTTACTCCCCACCCCACCTCCAGGGGGTGTAGTGGGGATTGGTGTTCGGTGTCATTGGATAGATTTTTGAAAATGATTGAACACGTATTTTTCAGTTTTTCGATCCGATGTTTAGTTCGCGAAATATTCGACCGTTCCGCTACTTTTGGGACACCCTATATAACGGACTCCCCTTGTTAACTAAATTGACTCTTCCATCTATTTCACGTGTCGTGTAGATTTTTTATTTTACTATACCGGGTGGTGAATCGTAAAACGGGCCATAGGAAAGAGGAAACTAAATGTAAAATTCTAAACTGTTGAATTCCTGCTTCCTTAATTATTTTATATCAAAAGTCATGAAAGAATATTTGTAGAGAATTGAAATCTGTATTAAAATCAAAAGTTAAAATTGTTCTACGATTTAAACGCATTCCAAAATTTTGAAAAATATATTACATTTGCCACAGTAGGTATGTGTGTAAAAGTTAAGCCACACGTTACTATTTAACTGACAGTGCTCACACCATTGACTGAATAAAAAATCTTTATTAATACTTTCTCCGCAACTGAGGGTATCTTATCAACTGTATTGTTTTATTGTTTTAAACAATAAATGATAAAATAAAAATATTGACAGTTCAAAAATGTGAAAATAATAACTTCATTGTGACACATTATTGCACTGTGTGTGACCTAATTTTGGGCTGAAAAACTGAAAAATGTATTACATTTTTACAAAATTTTGGAATATTTTTAATTCGTAGAACAATTTTAACAGTTGTTTTCGATACAGATTTCAATCCTCTACAAATAGTTTCTAATGTCTTTTGATGTAAAATAATTAGGGAAGCAGGAATTCAACAGTTTAGAATTTTACATTGAGTTTCCTATGGTCCAATTCACCAATTCACCAGACGGTAGAGAAAAATTGATATAACGTTACTATAAAATCTTCAAATTCAAAAGTTACATGGTACAGTGTTCTTAAAAGCTGTAAACCATTTCATAAAATTGGCTAATATCTTCTTTTATTTTCAGGTCGGTGTGAGCCAGCAGCCGGGATGCTGATAGCCTGCGCGGGCTGCGACAAACCTATCCTGGACAAGTTCCTACTGAACGTCCTGGACAGGACTTGGCACGCCGAATGCGTCCGGTGTTTCGACTGCCACGCACCTTTAACTGATAAGTGCTTTTCCAGGGAGAGCAAGTTATTTTGTAGGAGTGATTTCTACAGGTAAAAGGCTAGAAATAGTAATATAATCATAATATGTTCAACTTAATAACAGAGAAATGGTCGATTTTAAGGGTATAATGCTATCAATATCTTTTGTAAGTATTACCTGAAAAGACCTTTAAAACGACCGCACTGTTAAATTTCGATTACATTCAAACTAAGCGAGATATGGTGCAACAAAAAAGGATGAATAATTTATTTTAAGATAAAATGCGAAGTATGTATATTTTAACCCCTCATCCACCAGATTTAAATGCATCGTTTTGCTTCTACAATACCTTTTACTATAGTGTTATTTCTACGTTCAACAAGTTGGACAGGTTTAAAATGTATGGTTTTTGAAAAAAATAAGATCAAATTATAGAGAGCCTTTTTAATTTTTTTTAAATCTTCTTTTTCTCCATGTAACTCGAAAATGATTATGAGATACAGTAATGAAAGAAAAATTAAATTGTTATCTAAAAGAAAACCTACATTTTTGTAAGGTACTTTTTTACGTATCTCTTAGCACTTTCGAATTACATGGAGAAAAAGGAAGATTTTTAAGGAAATTTAAAAATGCGCTCTATAATTTGATCTTATTCTTTTCAAAAGCCATTCATTTTAAACCCGTCCAACTTTTTGAATATAGAAATAACACTATAGTAGAAGGTATTCTAGAAGATAAATGATGCATTTAAATTCTGGTGGATGAGGGGTTAAATATACTTCTCATTTTTCCTTAAAATACATTAGTCATAAGCATTTTTGCACCATATCTCGCTTAGTTTGAATGTAACCGACATTTAACAGTTCTCGTTTTAAAGGTCTTTTCAAGCACTACAAAAGGTATTCGTAGTATTATACCCCTAAAATCGACAATTTCTCTATTATTTTAAGTTGAATACACCGATTTGAGCATGCACCAAAAAAATATTTTTTCACCTACCATCTCTTCTTTTATTAAAACTAGAATATTTATGAAAAATTGAATCTCTCTGATTTTTCATAAACTACAAAAATGTGTTATATAGATTTTTTCGTTAGATGCACAATTTTTTTGGTATTCCAAAAAAAAAGTCTCCGAAGAGTGTCATTTTTCAATGAAAATGGCAAATTTTTAACCATGAATAACTCAACTCAAAAAGTTTTGAGTTGTCAAAAAAATTTATAAAACAGCTATTGCTTAGAATTAGGTTCTCTGACCAATTCCGGTGTTATTTTGATAAAAAAAATTCCACCCCCGAGAACAGGTGGGAATCACCCCTAAGTTAAAAGCGTCATAGGATATAGCGTAGACTTTGTTTCTTAAGCTATTCCCTACTTACAGTGAAAATATCAAGTAAATTGATGTAGTAGGATGGAATTCGGAGGCAAATACCCTCACTGACTGCACTAGTATAGATACCTACATTATTCATACATGAATGCATTCACTTAAAGGTTCATTTGGATACCACAATAAAATCACCAATCACCAATAATTGACATAAATCTAAATATTTAAAGAAGAGTGGTTTGAAAGATATTTTCCCTAACTTTGATATTGCTTTGCGCATTTATTTGTGCCTCCCAGTTGCCAACCAACGTGTCCGCTGAAAGTTCATTTTCGAAAATGTCAAGAATTTAAAATAGCCATGAAAATAATTTCCGATCAAGTATGACGCAAGAACGTCTTAACAATTTGTCGATTTTGTCCATAGAAAGTGACGTAACAAAGAGATAAATTATGACGACATTATAGATGATTTTTCCAAAGAAAAATCAAGAGAGAAATTTGATGTGATCGAACTGGAATGTTAATTTTTATGTATTCTTATTTAAATAAAAAAATCTGCTTGAATTTTTTTTTTCGCAAAAATGGTACATGCTTGAAGGGCGGCTACTAGAGAATTGCCTAGGGCATCAATTGACCTAAACGCGGCCCTGGCTGCAAGGATTAGTGTTCCAGACAAGGGAAGAGCTGCGAAACTGTGCAAGAGCAATAGCAACGAATTGAGCAAGACGATATTGACACTTTGATAAGAAGTATGTCATCACAATTTCTTTGAATTTAGTGCCTACGTTTTTTAAACTATACTGTAGTTGGTATTAATTTTATTCTATAATCTCATTGTCCATTATACAGAATTTTTACAATAGGTATCCGTATTTTGTTTATGAGTTTACTAATTAAAATATAATATGTGCAACAGGATGACCATAGACAAACGTGCAATATTTCTTGCAATTATTTTTGTGCTGCAAGTAATCGTTCGTTCGAAACAATGGATCTCAGAGACAATAATATACGGTATGCAGAGATGCAAATGTATTTTTTCAGAACCATACAAAAATTCCAGCAAAAAACCATGAAGAATAATCCACCATAAACCTTACGTAAATTACATGTGTTCTATGTAAAAATTACATACAGCGTGCCATGTTGCAGGCTGTAAATGCGATGCAAAAAATTCAAACAAATGTTAATTACACTTACATTTCCATATCAAGTCCATAGCGTGCAAAAAATGCTAAAGATGATGATAGTCAACTTCTTTAAAACAAGTTTATTTTGTAATGTATATAATTGGACATAAAATTATGTGTTAAATTCAAATCATATGTTTAAGTGTAGAGGTGGGCATTTTCTCAGTGATCGAATCTTTTGGAATCGTTCTATGAATTAAATCAGCAGAATTCAAGATTTTTATGCAAGTTGTTTTTTAATTTCATTAGAGTTTAGTGAAGCGTAAAATAGTAATCATTTAACTAGAGCATTCTATCTCTTTACCGACTCTCTTTCTACTGATTTTTGGGCATATTCCCGTTGGATTCTATTAAATTTGTCTATAGTTTAGGTTTAGCATCACAAAATCAGAAAAAGAAAAGAGAGAACACTGGTTTCATGAAAACTGCACAAGAACTTTGGAGCAAAAAAACTCAAAAATAAAGAATACTAAAGTAGTACAGAAGACAACTATTTCCGGAAAGAAGTTAAAACTTCTTATCCAAGAGTGAAAAAAAATAGCACAGATTATCTTAGTATGTTAAGATAATATGTGACAATAGTGATAATAAATTAAACCACAAAATTTTGTACAGAGTTCTTCGGCAAATTATTAAACGATAAAGGCCAAACAGAAGCAGAAATACAAAATACAACGAACATAAGAAACAGAACAAAAAAATACAAGAAACGACAGGGATGAAAGAAATAGAAGTAATACAAGACCTAAAAACTAATAAAAGTGCATGAGAAAGCGGAGTGCCAGCAAAAATATTAAAAGTAGGAGGATATATACTGCACAAAAGGTAGCTCGACTTATTATCAAAATATGAGGCAACGAAAAAATTACAGAGCAATGGAACACAGCACTTATCTGCCTAATTCACAAGAAAGACGATAAAACTGTCTGTAGAAATTACAGGGGAATCGCACTTCCCGAAGAAGTATATAAAGTATTAGCAAAATATACTTAAACAAGTAGAATTAAAACTTACGAGACAGAGATAATAGGAGAATACCAGGCTCTTTCAGGCAAGAACAACAACCGACAATATCTTTATACTAAAACTATTACAAAACATCAGTTGTGGACAAAATCTAGATTTTCAAATGCTCTTTATTGATTTTAAATAGTCCTACGACTCCATCTCACTAAACGCAGCAATGAGGAAGCAATGAGATCACTAGGAATACCAGAATAACAGAGAAACTGATAGGTACGATCAGTTAAAATGACGCTATAATCAATAAAGTCATGATTAGGAAGGAAGTCTTTCAAATCAGTTTAAAGGCAATAGAAGATTAAAATAGGAAGACCCTTGTCAACAGACTTATTCAACCTAGTACTAGAAAAAAGAATTAGAGGAGCCAAGGTCCATACAAGCGGCACGATTTTAAACAAAAGACAAGAGTGCATAGGTTTCGCAGGTGACTTAGTATTCCAAGAATAAAACTTCGTAAAATGTTTGCAAAATTTGAAGAAAACGCTAAATAGAAGATTATGGTCTGTCTATAGGTAAATATAAAGGAAAAATCCAAAACTACAATAAATGGATCACTCTAAAAACGAATGCGAGAGAGTATTTTGAGAAGGTAACAGAATTTGAGTATCTTGGAGTGAGAGTTATAAATAGAGGAGGTGAAGAGAAGGAACTAGATAAACGTACAGACAGACAGTTAGCAGAACAGTAGGATCATTAAAGGCACTGTTGAAGGCGAAAAACGTGTCCAGGGCAAACAAGATTCAAACTTATGAAACAATAGTGAGACCAACTGTCTTGTATTCATGTGAAACTTAGACAATCAATCAGAAAGAAGGAAAAAAGTTAGAGATTTGAGAGAGGAAAACCTTGCGAAAAGGTTTTGGTGATATAAAGGAGGCGAACGGGGAATGGCACAGAAAAATAAACCAGGAACTAATGTAGATGTGTAAAAGACCCAAAATAACACATCAAACCAGGGCACAGAGAGTTGATGTTTTGGACATGTTTTACGAATGCCAAAAGAAAGAAACGTCCTAAGAGTTCTGCAAGAAGGAGAACAAGGGAAGAAAAGAAATGAGTACCTTCTTAGTACCCATTTATTTTAGTATATTCTTAATGCTGAAGTAAAAATAAATTTATTCTATGAAATTATTTTAAATATTTGAAAATAAAATTGGGGTTGTATGTATTGTGGTCTGTATGTTTAGTATATTCTTAATGCTGAAGTAAAAATAAATTTAATCTATGAAATTATTTTAAATATTTGAAAATAAAATTGGGGTTAATTCCCAATAGAATTAATAATTAAAGAATCACTTAATTTCAGAATTAAATTATTTTTAAATGTTGTTGCTCATTAAATAATACCTACAATTTTTGGAAAATCAGAAATAGACAACAATACTAAACTCAGAGTAACAGTATTAGTACATTATTTGACGGTTTTTGTTGTAAATTTTAAAGAACCGTTTGGATTAACATAAAATTTGGCATACGCATAGCCAACATGTCAAAGAAAAAAAGTAATATTGTGCCGATGTGAATTTTTGCCCTGGGGGTGACTTTCACCCCTTCTCGGGGGGTGAAAAACATACTTTCAAAATAAGTCCGAAATTCAATAAAACGCTTAATTCTAATCAACTTTTATTCTATACAATTTTTTCACTAAGTCAATATTTTTCGAGTTATTTGCGAGTGAATATGTTCATTTTTCAGCAAAACAAACACGTTTTTAGACAATTTTTCGCAAATAATTCAAAAGTAAGTATTTTATCGAAAAAACCATTGTTAGTAAAAGTATAGCTTGTAAAAAATTGAAAAAAATGGTGTATACACGAAGTCTCCAGACCTAGTAGAAGCAGAGTTACAGCTAAAGAAAAATAGGTTCATATTCGCCAAACTTCAAATAAATATAATTCAACGTGAAATAACCAAAGAATTAAGCACTTTTTGGAAAAAACTCATTTCAACTTTTTTAAAGAGTTTAAAAAGTTTTATGTCTATTTTTATAAAAAAATATTCTAATATCAAATGTGCGCAAGTTACGCTGAAAATACAGTTGGTCCGTTTTGATTTGGCATAAAAAAATCGGGAAAATCACCCCCTAATTAAAAACTTAAATATAATATTAATCCTTACCGCTTCACATGTTGCTTTATTTATGTTGTGTCTATATGGTCTGTATGTTTTAAAATAAAACTTTTAAAATTTTTAATTTTAAAAAAAAATGCTCTTTTTCAAAATAACTTAAAAATTATTAGTAATAGCAAAAATCTCAAAAAGTAATAAAATGTACGTTTTGCTTTTCTGAATATTTTGGACTTTTTATTTTCCTGTTAGACAATAATCGGTTATGCTATGGCTGTTCAAAATTTGCATACACTCGGGATTTGTGACTCGTTCAAGCCATTTTAACTACAGCATTTTCAAAAATAAGCACTTTGAACCGCTGAGATTTACAGATTGTATAAAGAATAAATAAGCAAAGTAACCTGCGAAGCGGTAATGATTAATTTTATTCGATATGCTAATTGGGGGGTGCTTTTCGGGATTCTTTTTACCAAAAAGTAAAAGGTAGCAACAATATTTTTTGAGCATAACTTACTTACTTTTAAGGTTAGAATTTAGGTTAGAAGTTTTTTAAATTACAAAAATAAACCTTTTTTAAACACTTTAAAAAAAGTTGAAATGAGTGTTCTCCGAAAAGTGTTCCGTTTTTTGGTTATTTCTCGTTGAAATATTCGATTTGGAATTTGACGAATAAGAACCTACTTTTCATTAGCTACAACTTTGCTTGTACTGGGTCTACAGACTTAGTATAGGCACCTTTTTTTTCATTTTTTTATAAACTATATTTTTATTAAAAATAGTTTTCGACAAAATACTTACTTTTTAAGTTATTTGCAAAAAATCGCCTAAAACATGGTTATTTTAATTAAAAATAAACAAATTCACTCGCAAATAACTCGAAAAATATTGAATTGGTGGAAAAACTCTATAGAACAAAAGTTGCTTAGAATTAGTCAGTTTATCGAATGCCGAACTTATTTTGGACATATATTTTTTCACCCCCGAGAAGGGGTGAACTCACCCCCAGGGCAAAAGCACACATCGGCACAATATCACTTTTTTCTTTGACTTTTTAGCTATGTGTATGCCAAATTTCATGTTAATACAAGCGGTTCTTTAAAATTTAGAGGTTTTGCAATATTTTACCGTTAAAGAACGTACTACTTATATAGTTAATCCGATAATGACATAATGAGGTGGAAACATGATTAGTGCAAAAGAAACATGAACCAATGATAAACGCGACCGAGATGAAATACATGCGAATAATAGCTGGAGCACGCTGGAGTTACGAAGTTTAAAAGATTTAGAAATGAAGAAATAAGGAGAAAGCTGGAACAAGAACCAATAATGAGGAAGATTGAAAACAAACAATTAAACTGGTTTGCCCATATAGAGCGAATTGACCAAAAGAGTTTAACAAAGAAGGTACATGAAGTAAAAATGGGAAACAAATGAAAACGGGAAGGCCGAGGAAGATATGGATGGACCAAATCCATGATATATGTAGGTGAAAAGAAAGACATGAATATAAAGGATATGAAGAATCTGGCCACTAATAGAAGTACATGAAAGAAGTGGATGAGAGGCGGAACCCTGCATCCGACGCCCTGAAGGGCACTAAGGATTATGAGAAAGAAGGAGAAAACAGTTGTTGTAACTCCTTGGATTTAGCTTTTTTCGTACCATCCCACGAATATAAAGGTGACCCCATACAATAATTCTTTAGTGGCAAACCATTCCATGGATTCGGTTAAGTCCATCTCTATTTATTTTATTTATGGATTCCAACGTTGCGCTAGCCGTAGGGTCTGTTATCTCCATGTTTTACCGTAAATTGATTCTGTAACGGCAATAAATAAGTTAACGATAGTCAACAACTAAGGATAAGATATGATTTTATATTAACGAGCAATTTGTTTGATATCTGGTAAAAAATGGGGGACATTATCTAATTTACAGCACATTCTCAATTAGCTTAATGTGACTTTTTAATGAGTTTAAGTTGTAATTATCATACAAACCGTTTTATTAAATATTGTAAAATTAAAAGCGGAGAGAATAAAATTGATATGTTAAGATATGAAATAATCCAGAGCAGGGTTTCTCGTTCATCATCAATGAAAGTTTTTTATTCTTTTCAAAAAAATAAAAGTCGAATGCCCATCAACCGCCATTCCTATTATAATAAAAAAATATTCTTCTTCTTTAATCGGACTTGTAATTTGGCCATGGTGTTGTAGGCAACAGTTATGCTTTGGCTGAGGAGATCTGAGGGTGGAAGTTTGATGCCCTATGGTAGAGGTAATGGATTTTAACAAGAGATATGACCTTGTAAATAGCATGTAAGCTTGTGTACTGCACATAAATATAATTAGGCAAGGTCCGAAAATTAGCGTAACGCGGAGCAGTTCGGGCTGGTGTGGTGGTCTATCTATCTCTCTCTACCGGCGCTTAGCTTTCTTATCTTGTAAAAGGTATATTTAAAATCCCTAAAAAGGGCTATATCACAACAAAACGTTTTCGGAATCAATATTCCATCATCAGTGTTATCACCTAAAATAAGTATAACTCTATAAATAAAGCAAACGTGAGGTTAAATTTTGACAAAGGTAAAAAGGTGAATAGATAGTTATACTTAACAGGTTTACATGCTTTAAGCCACCAAAATATACGGGTAAAAACCCTTGAGTTGTTTTTAAACAGTTGGGGTTATATTATATTATCCGATTTTAAAGGATGTTAAAAATATTTTCAGATTAACCGCTGGCATGGGTTAATGAACCCGGAATGGCTCTCTGAACGGTGTCAGCACTAGATTGTCAATGTACCTTGACAGACTGTAATAATATGTGTAGTTACTTCAGCTAAAGAATTTAAATTTTTTGTTAATATTTAAAATAATAACAGTAGTGAAAAAACATTTGTTGAGATTAAAAATTAATCTACTCTGAACATTCTGAACAAGTATGATTGATAAAAGTAAAAATTACAGGATCAAACAAAAGTGAATTAATACTTTCTTTAGGGTAGGCAATTATCATTACATATATTGAGCTAATAATCTTAGGGCCGGTTGTTCGAACGCTAATCAGCATTGATCACTATCAAATACTTAATTACTGTCACAACTGTCAATGTCAACTTTGGTTGGGTTGCCGAAAACATAATTATTGATGATAATTATGAAATTAGTAAATCAATTATGTTTATAATTGTTATGTTAATTGACTAACTAATCTCATAATTACCTATAATTAACTATGTTTTCAGCAACCCAACCAAAGTTGACATTGACAGTTGTGACAGTAATTAAATATTTGATAGTGATCAATGTTGATTAGCGTTCGAACAACCGGCCCTTTGACAATGAAAAAGGCCATTATGTTCCTAGATGTTTCAACATAATGATAAAAGACGCTTTGAAAATAGTATCTTTATAAGAGAATAATAGCTGCTATCTTCAGTTATCTCTAAATTTTGACGTGAAAACGTTGGCGGATACTATAAATCTCCAAAACTATTTACTTATACTGTAAGCTCTACCTACTCAAAAAATATCAAATAAGCTTATCGATTTGGTTCGCTTTAACCTGAAGAGTTTGCAATAGTGATGAGCAAAACAAGAACAAGACCAAGACCAGGCTAGTCTTGGTCTTGGTCTTGTTTTTGCAAGCTTGGTCTTGGTCTTGGTCTTGCAGCTAAAAGGCAGTCTTGGTCTTGGTCTTGCACTAGCCGGTCTTGTTCTTGGTCTTGGTCTTGCTGCAAGAGTCTTGGTGGTCTTGCTTTTGTGGTAGTAATAATTTGAACCAAACAATTTCGAATAAAATGTATATTGAAATAAATAAAGATGTGAAGAATGAAACTATATTTTTGCTTTAAAATTTTAAAAGAATGTAGAATGTAGTTTCAAACGGATACCAATTTTAACATGATACATTCACCTAATTATTTCATTAAAAAGTATGATTCAAATATAAAGGTTTATTTTCAAATTTAAATTTTAAGTTGAATTGAGACACAACCTGCTTTTTATACATTCAAGTGAAAAAAAAAAGAAGAAAAAAGAAAAAGTTATTAGTTACATTTTATTGTATTTGGAGGAAATACGCGCTTTATTTAATTATACATACTTCATACTTATATACAAGGCAAAAGAAAAACAACTGTGTTTTTTTATGTGGAGAAAAAATTAAAAATTCTTCAATTTTAACCAGATGTAAAATTTCTATTGAAGTGATGTATGGGACGTGAACACTGATTTCTCATTAAAAGAATAGCTATTTGTATAACAAGGGAGGAAAGTGCTTCTTTTCCTCCCGAGAATGAAGTTTACTGCCCGACGCGTAGCGGAGGGCAGTAATCATTCAAGGGAGGAAAAGGCACTTTACTCCCATGTTATACATGTGGTTTTTCCACCTTCCTCAAATAACAAGTCATTTTATCATTTTTACTTAATTTATTTATGTAAATAACCAACAAAATTTATTAGAACTAAAACTAGCAAATAGGCACCTACAATATAACTGTCAACTGTCAAATATAAGTTAAATTATTAATGTAAACATTGTTAAATCAGAATAACAATTAACTGTTTTTTACCATTCTGCAAAATAGGTACAGTGTTTTTAAATAAACGTTAAAATGTATAGATACTTACGTAATAGAAAATAGATATTTTACAGGGCGTCAATAAGTTATATTTCATGAATGAAATACCATGACGTCACTTTTACTTTTCCTCCCTACAACTTTGCTCCCTACAATTAGGTCCGGAAAAGTATACTTTCGGTAGAGGTAGGTGGAAAAATTATTTTCAGTTCATATGAACGTTTAACCTATAAAGTTTGTACAGTAGGAAAAATTAAAGAATACCCATGAACGAACATATAAAACACGCTGTATTTTCCTGTCACCGTGTCACACAAAAAATTGGCCAGCGCAAGTACATGTAATAATTATTGTTACATGTACTTGCACTGGACAATTTTCTTTGTGACACGGTGACAGGAAAATACAGCGTGTTTTATATGTTCGTTCATGGGTATTCTTTCATTTTTCCGACTGTACACATACTTAGTAAACATTCTGCATATACATACACGGTGGCTATACTCTTATAGTGTGACAAAGCTCGATATCCCGGAAACTGTTCATAATAGAGAATAACTGAAAATAGAAAAATTAAAGAAAATTACTGACCCTTTCTAGGAAAAACCTAGATTCTTCCAAATAGTTTTCAACTATGAAATCAGTAAAATTCTTTACGCGTTTGTCATCCAGGATTTTCACAAATAATTCAACTTCCAACTTTCGTTGATTGTAAAAAATTAATCCAAAAAATAATTTTAAAAATTTCCCAGTATCGGAATTTTTGTCATTATATTCAGAAAGTGAACCTAAGCTTTGGATTTTGCGATACCAAGCTTGACACATTACAATCGACAACCAGTTATTTTTTATTCAGGCCACAATGCTTTCGCAGCATTGTGAATCCCTTTTCAAAATCTATTATGATATTTTTTGGTATTATTTTAAATTTAACGACCTACATTTTTCCTCGATTATGCGAAAAGAATTGAAATAAGTGTCAGTATTTTTATTAGACAAAAAAGCGAAAACTACTGGTACATAAAAACCGTTGTTATTGGCATTTTCTTAAATGGATTACCCTATCTATAATTATATTTTTTTGTTTTACAAGTAATTTCAAGTGTCCTTGAAGTGTCGCCGTTTGAAAACTTGCCTTCTGGACACTTTGAAGGTTGAGAAAATGCAAACCGTTTGACTTAATCAAAACGACTTATAAATTATAACCAGAATATTATGTATTTTAAAAATTCGATATTGTTTAAGGTTTATTCCAATGTCTTGTTGCAAAGTGCAAGGGTCTTGCAGGTTGGTCTTGGTCTTGCGTAGTCTTGCAAGGTTCGGTCTTGGTCTTGGTCTTGGTCTTGCAAACCAAAAAGCGGTCTTGATCTTGGTCTTGCTGCAAAACCAAGACCACTCTCGCTCATCACTAGTTGGCAATTATTGTAGTAGACAAACTATTTTGAGGAGAGGCGAGAGGGCACATTAAGAAGAAGATGGACCAGGAATGTGATAGTCAACGTTCAAAGAGGAAAGTCATTGAAAGAAAATGAATGAAGATCTAATGCTGTTTTGTTTCGTTTCGTATTACATTAAAAGGTATACACTTTAAAAACAGTATCTTTACAACAGATTAATCGATGCTTTCTTCCGTTGTCTTTAGATATTAACGTGAATACGTTGGCGGATACTATAAATCTCTAGAACTATTTATATTGTAAGCTCTGCCTACGCAAAAAAATATCAATTAAACTTATCGATTTGCTTCGATTAACCTCATAAATTTGTGTAAAACAATATATACTAAAAATTTAATGCGTAAAGGATCATAAAGTTTATATTGCCCCTTTTATATTTTATTGCCATTCACTAGATTTTTAGGTGTCACTCTTTATCATTGCATATGCAATATTTGTTAAGAATTATCTTAAAAAACTAGACGCAATAGCTATAGACAATGTAACACTTACAATTAACTCACAAAACACAAATCAGACTAAATAGAGATTGGAGACTTCTCTGAGGTGGGTTCGAACGAAAAGGGAGGAATTATCATAGTCTTGCTTATAATAGAGACAGAAATATATGCAAAAGAAAACAGAAAATATGCGCATGTATATGCAGAAAATTGGCTCAAATATTGGCACAAGCTTTTTTGAGGCTTCCTAAATTTCTGACTGATTACAAACTGAGATACAAGAACAAGATGCTAAAGTATTACGTTTTGCCTGTTCTCTTGTACGGAATGGAAGCATGGACGTTAAAGGCCAGCTCCATTAACACATTCTCATCCAGCCATATTTTTCATATATGTGCCTCAACGGGCCACCGTATACATGGTTTTTTGTATATAGAGATTTTCCACTTGGTTATTTCGTCAAAATGAATGTATATGTAAGAAACTATTCTTCATTATGTCTTCCAGGCCATTTTGTTCTCTTATTGTGCATTTCATTTAAAAGTACCGTTAATGACTTGATAAATAAAAAAGTGTTGGTTCCATGGGACCAACGTGGCCCATTAAGGCAATACTAGTGTTGGACCCATGGGATCAACGTGGCAGGAAACAAACTTGATATGTCTTTTGAAATGTGGTGCGTGCGCCTAATGCTTAGATATGGACAGACAGAGTCAGAAATGAGAAAGTATAGGGAATTAGGGATAGGATCCTTTTTGAATATGTAAACAGTACTGACTCCAAACAGACTGCAAACTTAGGGCACATATTACGAAGAGGACGATACACCTTTCAGCAACTGGTACTCGAAGGTAAGAGGGGTCTAGGATGTAAAAAGATGTCATGGTTGCATAATATTTGCTAATGGACAGCAATCCACAGCTATCAAATGCTGCATAGTGCTACTAAAACAGAATTATTTAATCCTGACTATCTAACATCTCACCTGACAAGACAATGTTCAGTGGACGTCTACGCCGAAGTGGACGACACCAAGAAGTTTATAAATCGAAAAACTTTTAATATCAACAGAAGTTATTGGTGCATTTTTAAACGTTATGTTAAAAGACAGTAGTTCAAGATTTGGTACAAGATCAACTTGATGAAATTTCGCAACTTTTTCCAAAATAGTAAATCATTAGTTTTGAAAAACAAGCTGCAATGAAATTTTTAACAGACTGAATGACCGTTAATGTTTTAGGATTGGAAGTTAATTAAAAATAAGCAAAATATAAAAAAAGGAATAATTCAACAATTCTCGTACACCATTATAAATTTATCATTTAAAGAACATTACTTTTCATTGCACTTAAAATCCTCTAGCCGCAGTCTCCCTGGGGGATGAAACACCGTTTGACATAGCACTTAATTTTTATTAAATCATCTCATAATGGTATTAGAGACTTCTTTCCCTCATTTTTGTGACTTTTCTCTTTTTTAATCGACGGATCGAGAAGGCAAAAGCCGAAATGAGACCGATAAGGGCGACTTTATAAAAAGCTCTCTCATTTATTTATGGTAATTGCCCTCCGTTTAAGTCTCCCTGATATGAATTTTGAAGGGCTTCACTATCATCCATCCCCCTCTGCCCATACCCCATATCGTCATTCATATCAGGGCAATTATCTTTACTCGTGTTGGAGGATTGTAGAGAGGGGAAAAGTTTATTTTGTCTCAACAATAACACTAAATTATCTTGTGAGGCTACTGATCCTTGGTAAAAATAAAAAGGAAACGATAGTTCCAGTTTTAATACTCTAACCATCAACGATTGAAAAAAATATAGAGAAAACTTGAGACAGAAGACAATGTACAAATGTACCTACAGTCAACAACAACTGAAACATAATAAGAGGCAGACAAACAGAAGTAATCCTAGTCGCACGAAGAAGAAGAAGATTGATCCATATAACAGTAGTTAAATATTGCATTGTTAGCAAGTTCTGAGCTATTCTAAAAATTTCAGGTGCCTAGGCAGCCTAGAACTCTGTTTAAAATGGATTACAAAATTTGCGGAGCAGTGACAAAGACGAACAGACCAGTAAGGATCTGTTTTTAGGTGGATGTGAGAGGTGGCATTCAGATTTTTGCGGATAAAGTTAGGTGATAACTTCGTTAATAATAATTGAATTATGTTCATTTTAGAGCAAAGTCGTAAAGGAATAAAACAAATATAATTAAATTTTCTATCAGATGCGATTGGTTAAAAATGTCTTAATTTATCACCCTTGCTTCAAAATAGCAATAAATATAAAATAAGGGGGCAAAACAAGCCTGTCCTTATTCAATGATTTTCCATCACTTAGGTTACACTTGGAACCTTCCTAATTCGCTTAGAAAAATTTTGTAATGTTCTAAAACCGTACACCAAATTTCATTAAAATTGACTTACTAGATTTTGCATAATAATTTTGCAATCTAAACTTTTTTTAAAAAATTTAAATTTTTTAAAATCTTGCACAACAAAAACTAGAACATACAAATATTTGTCAATTTTTTACATATAAAGAAGTACTCCACCTATCTAATGCACTATATAGAATTGAAATCGGATTATTTAAGCAGCCTCAGCAATGTTTTAAAATTATAAACAATTTTTTGGCTTATAAACAAATTAGTGCTGTGGTCAGGAGGGGGTGCTACGGTTGCTTTATTTAGATGAACTTACCCAAGTCTTTTTATGTATTTTAACCTTAACCCGTAGAACACGAATTTTTTGGGTAACAGTTGATCCGGATGTCGATAAGATTGTTATAAACAAAGAACTTGAGGAATTACATAACATCGATTTTTCGCAAAATAAAACATTTTTTTGTATTTCTTGGGTAATTCTAAGCAAAAAATGTTCTTACAAGTTTTTTCGTAGGATGCATAGTTTTCGAGATAAACGCGGTGGAACTTTCAAAAAATCGAGAAATTGCAATTTTTTAACGCGAATAATGTTTGATTAAAAAAATAAAATAGCAATTTTGCTGACAGCATTTGAAAGTTTAAGTCAACTTATACCGGTTTTAATTATTTGCATTGCTAAAAATTAATTTTTTTATTATTAAACAAAGCTATTTGTTTATAAGCCAAAAAATTGTTTATAAATTTAAAACATTGCTGAGGCCCCTTAAATAATCCGATTTTAATTCTGTAAAGTGTATTAGATAGGTAGAGCACCTCTTTATATGTAAAAAAATTAGCCAACTTCTAAATGGTCTGCTTTTTGTTCAGAAGGATTTTAAAAAATTTGAACTTTTTTAAAAACATTTAGATTGCAAATTTATTATGCAATATTTATTAGGTTAATTTTAATGAAATTTGGTACACGATTTAAGTATGTTACAAAGAATTTCCTAAACGAATTACAAAGGTTCTATGTGCCAACAAAGTGGTTAAAAAATACTGAATAACAACAGACTTATTTTGCCCCCTTATTTTGTATTTATTGCTATATTGCAGAAAAGGTAATAACTTAAAATATTTTTTACCAGTCGTATATCATACAAAATTCAATTATCTTTATTTTATTTCTCTACGACTTTGTTCCAAAACGAATCGTTTTAAAGTTATAAGCAAAGAAAGCAGAAAAAAATCGATGTTTTTCGAAATTTTTAAATATTTTAATTTTTTTATTAATGTTCGGGGCATATTTGAGAAGGAGCATAAGTCAATTATTATTACTGAAGGTGTCACTTAACTTTATCTGCAAAAATCCGAATGCCACCTTTCACATCCAAAAATAGACGATTTTCGCAGATCCTTACTGGTCTAGAAGCCAAGTATATAAAAATGTTTCAACATAGGTACAATATTGATCTGCAATTTTTAACAGCTCGCTCTATAAAAATTTATTTTCTAGAAAACATTTTTACTGTTATGCTCCATATATAAGTGTCCGCTTTCAGCCATAAAACCCCAATAATTTTTATAGTTCCATCGTCCTACATATTTCTTGGTACAGATGAACGTCCGTAAAGGCTGACACCTATTCTTCTTATTATCACCGCATTCCAGTCCTTTTGTTGTTCCTTTGTCGATATATAAATTCTTGATGGAATATGAAGTGCCAATATATTATTAAAATCCGTCTCAGCAAACACGTTATCGGCTTAACAAGCTTAAAGCCTGCATAACAAGCATCTTTTAAGGACCAAGATTACAAACGGTTCAAACGATATAGGCGAAGTCGTAAAATGCAAGGGCGTACTCAACAAGATAGTCTTTCAAAAATAATAAACATATTGGCAGAAGATATTTGCAGAAAAATTGGTTCAAAGCAGGTTCGAAGACTACCATCAAAAATGGTAGAAATAAACAAAAGATTTGTTCAACAAATATGTAGGAAGATGAACAACAAATGAGAACAGCAATCTTACTACCATTTAGAGCGTAAAAAACAATGTAATAAATTACAATTTGAAGGACCACGCACTAACGTGGGAAATAAAACACAAGAATTAACAAATAAGTAATTTAATGACTAACTTTGTTACTATAGCTAAGTTAAGATCTGATCAAAGTTTTAGCGTAAAGTTCTTATAATTGAACCGCCGATTTAATGTCCAATTTACACTAGTCCGCTACACACCACACGAGAGCACTTACAGTTTAAATGTCATTGATTAACACATGAACCAAGGATGTTTTCTTTACTATTAATAAATTTGGTTAATAATAAGCGTTTGCGAGACATGTAGTCTCGCAAACAATAAATGTGTCGACTAGTCGAATACTAACAAGATAGTTTTCCAGATTTTCCACTGCAAATACGCGTTGAATACGCAAAATAGGTTGAAAACTCTAACCAAGAAGAGTCCATCTAAGACGGCTTACAATAAATTCGACACTGACTACTTAAAATTATAATTGCAATGCCAAGCCAAGCCCAAGGGTTAGCGGTGAACAACTTTGAAATTTCTAGAAGTAAATAGGTAAAACCACAAACCACCTTTTGAATATTTGCTAACAAGGATTTCTGAGGAATTTGCTCGGGACAGTTAATCGGTAGGTTTTATGAAAGTAGGAGTTATTTGCTACCAGTGGCTTAGCAACACTTGGATAAATTTCTATAAGAAATTTTTTTGAAATACAGAAATTTATCCACCTATATATCTTCGGAAAGGTTTCCGCAGTTAATGCAATTAAACTTAGAGCTAAAATTAATATTATTACAAGAATTATTATTAAAATTAAACTCACCAGACTTCTGGATTGAACCGCGTCGACATTCACAGGAGTGAGCTTTCAATGCCCTCTCTGGCGTCATCTTTAGAGCTTCAGGGGTCTCAGTCACCTGAACCTCCAGACACTACACTATTCTCTGATACTGCACAGTAGTGCAGTAGTGGATGAATATTTTCTGTTATAGGGAATATTTTTATCTATAGGAATACCGCATCTGGCTTTTGTAAATCTTAAGAGGGCCTGTGACTTGATATCTAGAACCAAGCTATGGTAAGCAATGGAAGACTTCTAAGTTCCACGAACATTAATAAAAGCAGTAAAAACACTCAACAAGAAAGAATATGTAGTCCATTTACATTTAAGATGACAAAGGGACTGCTGCTGCTGATCGCTCATCCCCCAACTTGTTCAAAATATTGCTGGAAAAAATCCTGAAACCATGGAAAAGAAAGTGCGACAGAATGAGCATACCAGTAAGAAACGAATAGGTACCTTCGTTTATAATAATTATAACTAATGCCGACCAAATAGCGATCGCACAAGACGAAGATAACGAAAAAGAAGATGGAAATAAAACTAAAGAAAACTGAATACCCAACAACGGAGAATACAGAAACAGTTGTAAACAAATCAAACAAACAGACAAGTAGGTACAAGTATTTAGGTTTCATAATATCAAACAAAGGAACAACTGAAAAAGATATAAAAAATTTATTAGGACAAACAAGATACTGCATACGAGAATTTAACCCGGTACTTTGGGATAAGAACATCAGAATAAAAACAAAAAGAAGAATATATAACAACCTGACAAGGGTAAGTATACTGATCTATGGGTGTGAAAATTGGGTAATAAATAAGAAAAACGAAAACAAAATATGTAAGAGCAACAGAAATGGAATTCCTAAGGAGAAGCTGCAGAGTAACAAGAAGAGATTGCATAAATAACCTATAGATTGAGAAAAGAATAGGAATGAACTCAAATAATAGATTACATGGAGGAGAAGAGATTAACCTGGTACGAATATGTCAGGAGAGCCGGCAAAAAACGTTGGATATACAGAATAACAAAGTGTTTTTTTTTTAACAAGCAGTTTTTAAATGTTTTCAGATCACTAATTCTAATTAAATTACAGTAATTAAAATGAAAATAGTAACCAAATTTGAGAGAAGAACCTTATTCTTTGCCTACGGTACTGACCGTACAATGAGCTTTACCTTTTTTTAGTAATGTAAAAAATATTTTAGTGGACAATTGTGGGAAAACTTCGAATATAATAGAAGGCTGACGAGTCACAATTAACTGCTCGTTTAAAACAATGTTAAAAAAGGAGAATAATTAATGTCAGAAAAGTGTCGGAGTAAATCACAAACTCGCATAGACCTCTATCAATGCGCTAAAACATTTCTGAAAATAATGTTAATTAATAAGTATGGAATTTATGACTATGTAACCTGTAGTAACCCTATCATAGTTTAAAATTTTATTTGGATTTTAAACAGCAACAAATAAAATAGGTACCTCTATCAGATCCGGATTTAGGCCTGTGGGGGCCCCTGGGCAGAATTGGTGTGGGGGCCCTACCTCCTACCATTAAAAAGATATTGATCTACTTGTATAAATATAATTTTAAATAATAAAAAGTACAAGAGCTGTAACTTGTTATACAGTAAAATATTAAAAATAATAGTAAGATGTATGGTTAAAGTCCGGGAAGAGATATTTTAATTGAAAATTTCTTGATTATGTGGGACATAAGTTGCATTTAGACATCGTGGCCAATGCTCATTGTAGAGAGATGAGTCCAACACTCTTGGCCCATCATAGACCGAAGTCGATTTTTAATTAACTTAAATTTTGAGAATGATCTCTAACCACTGCAGTTAGTTAGCATCAGAACTAAATATTAACAAAGTGTCACCTCAACATTTGGAAAAGCATCATTCATATTCTTTTTTTTTTTAGCAGTTGGTACATTTGAAATTCTTTGCTTGTTTTTGATGAGCTGATTTCCTCTTTAAATGAATTAAAGAATCTTACAAACTGTACCAGATGGACACATAAGTTTTCATCTAAATCATTGCTTATCTGTGCTAAATAATTGCTGCTATCAATTTTCGATTAAAACCTAATTACACCTTAATGGATTTAGAGTGTTAAAAATAAATCTGATTTAGTGATGGGAAACAGTTAATTATATTATATTAGATTTCAAATTAAACTGATTAATAATATTATAAAACAAACAAATTAATAGGGTTGTTAAGAAGTCTCCCTCCGCACGGTTGAAGTGGGGAGACTTCTTAAGCGGAATTTCAAAAATACTGTAGTTTAAGTGCGGTACATTAAAAACTCATTAAGTGATATCAAACATCTGAACACAAACTTCTTTTTGTTAGCTACTCATTTAGGTCGGTAAGTGATAACAACAGTAATTTAAACAATAGGTATAATTTAATTTAATCCTAATATTAAAAATGGAAATACGAGTAGAACCATATACAGGGTGACCTCAGGAACAAAATGAGTAATAATGATAATGGAATACAACCAAACCAAATGGTTTACTATGATCAAAATGGACAAATGATAACAAACCAAGCCATGATGCCGCAACAGCAACAGCTTATGCCCACAAATATTTCACCAGACACAATGATAATGCCTGATCAACAACAAACAAATATCGTGCTACCAATGGATCAAACTACATCCCAAATCAATCCGTATCCTTCAATATCATCATCCGCAAGTGGATCCCAACAACAGTCTCATATAAACTACGAATGGCAAACAGTCAGCAGAAAAAGGTTATGCAGCCCTGAAGAAAACCCAAGAGTTAAAAGACAAACCTCTATTAAAGACTACTGGCTGAGCTCGAATAGAAAAGATGGAAATATATTTAATAATCTCGAAAACGAAGATGATGCCCCTCCCACAGAAGGTAATTTAGAAAAAACAAATGAGCCCAAGCCTCCTCCAATATTCATAGATAAGGTAGAAGATATCAATCCATTAACCGATCTATTAACAAAATTATGTCCCAATCAGTATACATTAAAAGCCTTGGGAGAAAAACAAATAAAACTACAACCTAATACAGGAGAAGTGTATAGTAAAATCACAAAAGCACTACAAGAGAAGAAAACAGAATTTCATACATACAAACCAAAACAGGACAAAAGTTTTAGAGTGGTATTAAAGAACCTCCACCATTCAACAAACATTGAGCATATTAAAAACAACGTAGAAGACCTCGGCCATGAAGTTGTCCAGATATGGAATGTGAAACAAAACAAGACAAAAAAACCACTACCAATGTTCTTCGTCGACTTAAAGGTCAAAGAAAATAACAAAGATATATACAACACCAAACTGTTCATGAATACAAGCGTAATATTCGAACCGCCAATCTCTAGAAGAACAATACCACAATGTATGCGATGTCAAAGGTACGGACATACAAAAAACTTCTGTCAAAGAGAATACAGATGCGTCAAATGTACAGAATTTCACCAAACATCTGAATGTCCTAGAAATATAAAAGACAACACAGTCAAATGCGTAAACTGCCTGGAAAACCATCCAGCAAACTATAGAGGATGCATAATACACAAAGAATTACAACAAAAGTTATACCCCAGACTGCGACAGAAAAACACAGCGACCACAACTAATAGTGCACGCACAGTAACCGCTGATAATACATATGCACAAGTTGTTACAATGCAAAACGTAACAAATAATCCTAACGGAGCAACCAATATCCAACAATCACAATCAAATGATCTCACGGAACTAAAAAATATGATGAGAGATCTAATAACCCAAATGGGAACGATCATGAATCTAATCACAACGCTTGTTTCAAAACTTTCTTAATGGATACTCAATTGTTAAAGATAGTACAGTGGAACGCCAATGGTCTGAGTCTACATGCTCATGAAATTAAAGCTTACATCATCGGCAATAACATTGATGTATTTCTAGTCTCAGAAACACATTTTACCAATAAAAACTATTTCAAAATACCTAAATATAACATCTACCACACAAACCATCCAGATAATACAGCTCATGGAGGAACAGCAGTTATAATTCGTAGCAGTATACAACATTATGAATTAGAAAGTTATCAAAAAGAATACCTACAAGCAACCAGTGTAGCAATAGAAAGTAGCACTGGTACTCTGGTTCTATCAGCAGCATATTGCCCACCTAAACACAACAACAAAAAAGAACAATATACTAACTACATAGGAACACTCGGAAACAAATTTATAAGTGGAGGTGATTACAATGCCAAGAATACACATTGGGGATCTCGACTTACAAACACTAAGGGCAGAGAATTATTGACCACAATCACAGGTAACAATTTAAGCATCAAAGCAACAGGAGAGCCCACCTACTGGCCGTCCGATCCTGCGAAAATACCAGACGCTATCGACTTCTTCATCGTAAAAGGTATTAACCCAAACTACCTAAAAATTGAAAGCAGTTATGATCTTTCATCAGATCATTCTCCTATAATATTCACGTTACATGCAAAAGTAATAAGAAAATACCAAGAACCTCAATTATGCAACCTAAAGACCAACTGGGAGCTATTCCGACAAAAACTTGATGAGAACATTGAACTAAACGTTCCACTCAAGACACCACAGAACATTGATGAAGCCGTCGCAAATCTAACAAAAGTAATTCAAACAGCAGCCTGGCACGCAACTCCCAATGTTGCCGATAATAAATCCAAAGTTGATAATCCAATTATTGTAAAAGAAAAAATCATAGAAAAACGAAGACTTCGTAAAAAGTGGCAAAACAATAGAACTGAAATCAATAAAAGGAATTATAACAGAGCAGCATCTGAATTAAAAAGACTACTACACACAATAAGGAATCAGAACGTACAAGAGTACCTCGAAAAACTAACACCTACGGAAGCAACAGATTATTCTCTATGGCGTGCTACACGAAAAATGAAAAGACCAATACAACAAATACCTCCGCTTAGAGACTCTGCGGGAACATGGGCCAGAAGTAATAATGAAAAAGCAAAGGCCTTTGCTGAACACCTAAGCAACGTCTTTAAACCTTACAACATGGACCAAAACGACGAAGATAATAATGAAATCTTAAATTTTCTTGATATACCTTTTCAAATGGATCTCCCAATAAAAAAATTTAAACCTAAACAAATCCGAATGGTAATTATGGATGAAATTAATCCAAAAAAGGCTCCTGGATATGACCTCGTCACTGGAAAAATCCTGCAAAACGTAACTAAGAAAACAATCATGGCAATAACACATAGTATATTTAATGCAATACTTACGTATGCACATTTTCCCAATCAGTGGAAAGTAGCAGAGATCATAATGTTACAAAAACCAGGAAAAGACCCCAAAGAACTGAACTCATATAGACCCATTAGTCTCTTACCAATATTATCTAAGCTATTTGAAAAAATGTTTCTACGTCGATTAGAACCAATAATAGAAGAAACAAGATTAATTCCAAAACACCAATTTGGTTTTCGTAGCAAACATGGAACAATAGAGCAAACACATCGTATAGTCAAACAAATCAGCAATGATCTAGAAAACAAGAGGTACTGTAGTGCAGCTTTTCTAGATATCAGCCAAGCATTCGACAAAGTGTGGCATACAGGACTCCTCCATAAGCTGAAGAAAAATCTTCCGTATCAATATTATTTAATTATAAAATCGTATCTGACAGATCGCTTTTCATTAGTAAAACAACAAGATGCTCGCTCAGAACTATTTAAAATAAAATCCGGCGTCCCACAAGGTAGTGTACTTGGTCCCTTACTATACCTGTTATTTACTGCTGACCTACCTACAACTAGATTGACAACAGTCGCAACATTCGCGGATGACACAGGTATTATCGCATCTCACACAGACCCCCAAAGAGCTTCGCATAACTTACAAGCCCACTTAAATAAAATAGAAAAATGGTTAAAAAAATGGAAACTAAGAGCTAATGAAACAAAATCGACCCACATGACATTTACCATGCGAAGAGAGAGCTGTCCACCAGTATACATAAACAACAAACAATTATTACAAGTAGATACAACCAAATACCTGGGCATACATCTAGATAAAAAACTAACATGGAGAAAACACATATTCACCAAAAGAAAGCAACTTGGACTCAAACTTCAACAAATGTACTGGATTCTGGGTAGACATTCAAGACTGTCAATTGAAAATAAATGAGTGGTATACAAAGCCATACTTAAACCCATATGGACCTATGGCATACAACTATGGGGCTCAGCCAGTAACTCTAACTTGGAAATTATACAACGTTTTCAAAATAAGGCATTAAGAACCATAGTAAACGCTCCATGGTACGTCCCCAACGCAATAATAGAGAGAGACCTGAAAGTTCCCAGCATCAAAGAAGAAATCAGCAAATACAGTGAAAAGTATGAAGAAAGACTTAGTGCTCATCCAAATGATTTCGCGAGTGAATTATTAAACACGGAGGGTGAAGTTCGCAGACTTAAGCGTTATAAACCAAATGACTTACCAAATAGATTTTAGATAAATTAGAACTATTTTAAGTTTTACTTTATTTTACTAGTAGTACTATCTATACATTTGTTGATAATTTAGAAAGGAAAGTTTTCATTGGAATTCTTACCTACATGTCATAGCCTAAGAAAGTCATAACTTTAACTGATTGTTCCTAACGGAACAGATTGTTAAATAAATTGGAGTAATAAAAAAAAAATTGCTATAAATGTTGGTAAGCTTTAGTTAGTGAGCTTCAATTTCATTCAGAGTTAAATTTTCCAATTTTCCAAATGATGTAAAAATCCAAAATTGGAATGGATGGATTCATATGCAGAAAGACTCTGACTTAGACGTAATGAAGTGATCTATAATAGCGATAAAATTTTGAGTTCTAAACTTCTCCGATGTTCTCATATCTTTCGAAATTGTAACATCTTGACTGTAAAATTTGTATAAGTGATCTAAGTGCTGCCACTCCTGATTTAAGGTCAATATTTGGATCTTGCAGAATACGTCTTGTGCTGTTTGTCCTCCCTGATATCCTCTCAGTTTCCAGTAAACACATTCGATTATAGGTACAACAAACCATTTGCAATGCTACGAGTTTTAAATTGTTGCTCATAGTCTTCCGAAATTTTGGATAATGCTCCTTTAATCTGATTATAACCTTTAACTAGTTCGTTTGCGGCATTACCTCCATGACCATCTAGTAGTATTTGCTCTTTTAGGAACAATAATATTTTTGCCACGGTTTGTATTGCTGTCGCTATAAGACGCAGCTTTTAAACATTCTGTTAAGTTGTATCTATATGTAGAGGAAGTGAAAAATACATATAGCTAGTTCTTCTAAGAAATTAAAGAATGCGGTGCTATGCTAATGCATGATAACACTCAGTTGCAGCTTTTGAAACTAAATTTACAAAGTGGGCGACACAAGGAATCCACAACTCCAAGATATTAAGGTACGTATCCATACGTGGGTGCTCCGTGCTCGGTGTAGGAGCTCCACATAGTGGATACGTTGGTGATCGCCAACCAGTGATTTAACCAGTTTGCTGCTTATATGTAGGGGAGCGCATGCCGTATCCATTTAAGCAGCTACACCGAGCACGGAGCACCCATGTATGGATATGTACCTTTTTGTTCTATAATTTCAGCATGAACACCATTGTATTTTCCACTGATAACTGACGCATTAACGTTGGACGGTCTCCTGCAGTTTTTCAGATCGATATCATGTTCTTGCAAAAATGTCATTAGATAATTAAATATATCTTCTGCTTTATGACGGCGATTTGGCAAAAATATGGTAAACCTTTCAACAGGAGTGAAACCTTCTATGTAACGAAATATCACAGTTAATTGATTTATATGAACTGAATAATATTTTGACTTCTTAATCCTTGAAACTACTTTATTTAATACGTTTTGATCCATCAGATGTACAATTTCCTCACATTTGGTTGATGAAAGATAGTTGACATGTCCGCTTCCAGGATTTGAATATTTATTAAAATATGGTGCTTCAAAAATTGATCATATTCAGCTAATAACTGGAGTATTTTCAAATAGTTTTCATTTTGTGATGAACTCGACAACTCCGTTTCGCTGCGAAATGCTAAATCTCGTTCACAAATAAACTTCATTAACACTAAAATTAGTCTTTTGAGTTACCATTTTCCAATAATTCTTTATTTCTTCGGCCTGTTTTTCTACTTCAGTATCAATACGCCCAATTCTTTCGTGTGCTTTAGACATTTCGTGATCCATAAACCTACTATCTGCATATGCATGTTTCCTATCACAAAATTCTCTTCTCATCACTTGATAAGAATTTACAAACGAAGCAATACACTCACCCGATGGAAGGCCAAAAACATAACCATGAACAATGCAATATTATCACTCCTACGCTCCTTCATTTTATACTTGTCATACATTGTTCCTGTACCTCCTGCCAATATCTGTTGAAATGAACCTCTTATGTTTGGGACTTTGTGGGGGCCCCCGAAATGTGGGGGTCCTGGGCAGCTGCCCAGCCTGCCTCCCCTTAAATCCGGCCCTGACCTCTATATAAAATATGCAAAAGACGTGAGGTGCTTATTGTTTATTATTTGTACATTTCGTTAAACACTCCAAAACAAAAAATTGTTAATGCAAGAGTAAATACAATTAAATACACAGTAGCTATTGTATATTTTAGAATTTTATATAATATATATTTTATATTTCAGAATTTTATAATATTTTGATGCGTATCTGTAACAGTACAAAACCTATTATTGGAACCAGAAGTCTTTAAACCTAAGAGAATAGGAGATTAGAAAACAGCTTATAGAAAATTATCGACTATGTGCACTACAAAAGACGAAGAAAAAAGAAAAGGCCAAATAATGTAAATAGGTATATCTCTGAAAGAGTAGTTAGTGTAAAAGTCAAACTAGATATAAAATACCCAAATGTGATAGCAATCTATAATATATGCACCTGAGAACAACGGAGATACCACCACAAAAAAAATCTTCTAGGAACACTTTCTGACTGTAATAAACGAGACCCCAAATAACGAATATATTATAATCATGATGGGTAATTTTAATGCCCTTGTTTGCAATTATTATATTACAGTTCCAAGATTAAAACAAAGATACCTATAATACAAATATCGGAAACGTAAAAGGAGTTTCCATGGTTTATACAGGTTTGTACAGAAGTGAAGTAAAACGTAAGGAGAAGATAAAAACTTAACTGAGATACATATCAAATAAGACAAAAGAAACTAAACACATTATGCATTTGTATAGAAGAATGAAACATGATTCTTGGGAAAGCTTTCGAAAGAAATGGAAAATAATTTTTATGGTCTGGAAAATGAAATATGCTTTATAAAAAATCAAAGTACAGAGGTAAAGGAATTAGTAGACTGAAGACACATGGATTGACTATCTAAAGAAGCTCTATGCAGAGAAAGAACAAATGAGTGAAAACCCCAGAAATTACCACATATGAAGAAGTTAATATAAATACACAGAAAGTTCGAAAAACCCTTGAAAAAAAAAAGAACAGAATAGCTGCAAGCAAGGACGGAACACCAAACGAATTACTAAAATGTTTTGGAGCAGCAATGGCAATGCAATTTTAACAACATTAATTATCAAAATTATAATACAGTGAAGATCGTGTACAGATGCAATAGTCAGCATAAAGCAAATTACTGAGAAATCACTAGAGTATAATAGACCAGCATTTCTGTGTCTCATTTACTGAACTGATTTCTGAAAAATCATTTAATAGAGTAAGACTCATCAATAGATATTCTGTATATAGTATATAATAGTACAGTTGATCCAAAAGATGGCATAACCCAGACATCCAAAGTGAAAGTTATCCTTCAACACCAAATTGTTCTATATGGTCCACACAATGTCCAGAAAAAAGTCACACCATTTTGAGCGTCGGGTTTGGGGGGTAGAGGGGGGAGAAATAGGTAAATTCGTAGTTTTTTAAGTTTCTCGCCAATATTTCTAAAACTATGCGGTTTAGCATGAACAAGCTTCCATACAAAATTGTTCTACATTAAATTTGAAATAAAAAAGGCCCTATGCATAATCTTTCTTAAATGAATGGTTCCAAAGTTACGGAGGTAGTATAGTATAACTGGTCCAAAAAAAGGCCTAACCCAAACATCCAAAGTAAAAGTTTTACTGTAACACCAAAATGTTCTATATGGTCCACATATTGTTCAGTAAAAAGTTACACCATTTTGAGCGTCCGGTTTGGGAGGGAGATGGGAGAGAAGCCGGTAAATTAGTAGTTTTTTTACGTTTTTCGTCAACATTTCTAAAACTTTGCTTTAGCGTAAACAATGTTATATACAAAAATGTTCTACATGAAATTTAAAACAAAAAATGTTGTATACATAATTGTTATAAAATCAACGGTTCCAGAGTTACGGAGGGTGAAAAGTCGAGGTTTTCGATACTTTTTATATTTTTTGGGCAATATTTATGATATAACTATACCAAAAACCCAGACATCCAAAGTGAAAGTTATCCTCCAACACCAAATTGTTCTATATGGTCCACATAATGTTCAGAAAAAAGTCACACCATTTTGAGCGTCGGGTTTGGGGGGAGAGTGGGGAGAAATCGGTAAATATAAAAAGTATCGAAAACCTCCACTTTTCACCCTCCGCAACTCTGGAACCGTTGATTTTATAACAATTATGTATAGAACCTTTTTTGTGTTAAATTTTATGTAGAATATTTTTCTATAGAACATTCCTTACGCTAAAGCATAGTTTTAGAAATATTGACGAAAAACTTAAAAAACTACTAATTTACCGACTTCTCCCCCATCTCCCCCCCAAACCGGACGCTTAAAATGGTGTAACTTTTTACTGAACAATATGTGGACCATATAGAACAATTTGGTCTTGAAGGAAAACTTTTACTTTGGATGTCTGGGTTAGGCCTTTTTTGGACCAATTATACTATACTACCTCCGCAACTTTGGAACCGTTCATTTTAGAAGCGTTATGCATAGGGCCTTTTTTATTTCAAATTTAATGTAGAACAATTTTGTGTAGAGGGTTGTTCATGCTAAACCGCTTGGTTTTAGAAATATTGACGAAAAACCTAAAAAACTACGAATTTGCAGATTTCTCTCCCCTCTCCGCCCAAACCCGACGCTCAAAAGGGTGTGACTTTTTTCTGAACATTATGTGGACCATATAGAACAATTTGGTGTTGGAGGATAAATTTCACTTTGGATGTCTGGGTTTGGGTCTAACTATACCATACTAATACTAGAGAAGTTCGCCTAGATATAAAAACTATTGAAAATATCTACCAAAACAACAAAATGGAAGTCAGAATAGATTGATAACTCACAGAACCTGTAGACATAGACAACGAAATAAGGCAGGACTCATTGAGCCCTATGATCTTCAATTTAATCATAATATATGAAATCATCAAAAGTGCCAGCAAAGAAGGGAAACAGGATGGAAAACAATGAAGTAAAAATACTCTCATACGCAGACTACGCAATATTAATAGCCCAACTTGGGCTACCCAAGATGGAAATAGTCTGAGGGAATTTTTATTTAAAAAAATAATATAAATTCTCACCTTTGTCAGATCAGTAGGTAGGTACTCGCTTGGATATAATAAGGGAGTCTGTGTAAAAACGATGAAGCCGTCCTTACTTAGTAGCAAGGCATATCAACACATACTACACACAAAAAGTTATCTCACTAATAATAATAATTTTGGTAGTTGATGCGTTACAAAGAGATATAGGATTTATTATTAATAATGAGTGTCTTCAAAATTATTGTTAATGGGAGACTACATAATTTTGAATAGATAGATATACCCAATTAAACTAACCGAAATAGGCAATAAAAAGTAATAAAGTAATAAAAAAATTACTTATCAACAATTACAACTTCAATTTGACAAGCTCCAAATACTAAATAGGTAACGAAAATGAATATCTGAAATATGATATTTATGCACGATGCTGCCTTTAATCTAATATATTTATACAGGTATAATAAATAGTAATTGAGCTAATTATCTCTTATCTAATTTAACTGCGGATACGCCAATGAATACATTGTAACTGGATACTTTGAAAAACTTTATTGAGCGTCTAGTATGATGAATTTACCCTTTTTAGAGTAGAACGAGCAAAACATGAAACCAGTTTTTCTGAGGTGTTAAACTTAGGTGTGAAGTGTTATATTTTCTACACTCACTACAAGAATATTTTTTTTTCATCCAAATCAAAGACTCACCGCTGGCGATAAGAATCCTGTATAATCAACCGACAAGCATGACATAGATAAACATTCCAAAAAGTTTTGAATTTGGAATAGAAACACCCATAAATCAAAAATAATTAATTTATCATACATTCATAATAATAAGATAAATAACTCTCTTGACTGACTTCTACCATTCTGCCTTTAGAAAACAACACTTTTTCTTTGAGTGTCATTCTCTTCCAGATTGTAGACGTTTAACGTTCATCTTCTGTTCTATTTTATTTTGTCTGTATCTGGCCAGCGTATAAATTTCTTCTGCATTTCGAATCCCGTAATAAACTCTTATATCTCGCAGCCATGAATGTTGCCTTCTTTCTGGACTTCTTCCTTCTACTTTGTCCATTAAAATCAATCTCAAGACCTCATACGTATGACCTCTCTATCTAAGATATGTCCCAAATAGGAAAATTTTCATTGCTTATTAGTTTGTAACAATTAACTAGCTCTTCTTAACAATTCTTAACACATGATTCATTCTTAACACATGATTAATCTGAGATATGCAGTAGCTTTCAAAGAGTCCACATTTCAAATACTATGCTATTTGCTAGTGTAATTTGAGGGATCATGTTTCAGTCCCTTATGTTATTATAGATCATATATAGACTGTTTAGTTTTCAATTAGATATACACCTTATATATGGCAACACTGCTTCCTCGTTCCCACCTAATGCACTTGATTCGCGCCGATTCATTCAGTCATTCTACAGCGGCAATGCAACTCATTTTCATAAGCAATGTTGCCGATTTTAGCGCTTCCTTCAGTGGGCTATATCTAAACCAACACTAAACAGTCTGTATAACATTTACCATGCGGAGTCGTAAGGATAGCGGGATCTCCCTCAGGCATAAGTATTTGAGGCATTTAATTATTGCCGATCTTGCCATAGCTGTTCTAATTTTTATTTTTATATCGCTGTCCATATTATTATTTATTGTGCAACTTGTGCAACATAGGTGTTTGAACTTGTTAACTGTTTCACCATCATTAAGAAGTTCTTGAAAATCCTCCAACTTATCTGCAAATAAGGCAGTGATATCAGCATAGCCCATAGCGTATGTTTTTTATGTGTGTTCTATTTATTTTTATTCCTTTTGTTTAATCTTGTATCGCTATCTGGAATATTTATTCTACATAAACATTGGATAATAAACATAAAGGGAATAAAATACATCCTTAATGTACTTTCGACCAAAGTAACTCTTAAGTCTTTAATTGAAGAGGCATATTTAAGAGGTTGCTCATACTTAAATGAAATAAGGTATTACCAATCCTGTAAATACCTTTTCGGTAAATATAAAAAACTGATATATCTAACAACATTTATTAACATATCAGCAAATATTAAACACTGACTACGTTAAAAACAGCTCACAATACCATTAAAAATATACCGAACAAATATTGGAACACTTTTAAATGCATCCCTATATGTATACAGAAAGTACATATACAAAAAAAATTGGTAACGGTTTCTATAATACAACAGCTCTTGCGAATCGAGGATTAAAACTATTGTTGGTCTGTGCTGATGATCTAGAAGCAGTAGCTTATTTTATAATTATAAGAGACGTGAGAGAGGCGTTTTCAGAACTCGAGGAGGAAACAGGTAGTCTAGGACTTACAATAAATGAAGAGAAGACAAAATACATGCTAGTAACCCAAAATCCAAGACCAAGAGTTGAGCCGTGTGAAGTTGGCACCTCTAAATACGATTTTTTCAAAAATTTTGTTTCTTTTTAATTGTCCATCAAATGTCCACTCTTGGCCAGCAAAAAATTTTTTTTGTCCACCTTTTGTTTACGAGATACTAAAAAAACGTAAAATAAGGCCCAACACCCCGAAGTCAAAAAAATGTCGTAAAAACTGATACGTTTGATTGTCCAACTGTTGTCCACACTTGTCCAGGCATTTTTTTTAATTGTCCACCTTTTATTTATTTAAATTAGCAATAATTATCGTTTGTTAGTAAAAATGCCAAAAAATGAGAATTTTTGGAAATTTTTTTCACATTTGATTGTCCATCGAATGTCCACCCTTGTCCAGCAACAATTTTTTTTGTCCACCTTTTGTTTACGAGATACTAAAAAGACGTGAAATAAGGCCTAACACCCCGAAGTCAAAAAAACGTCGTAAAAGCTGATACGTTTGATTGTCCAACTGTTGTCCACACTTGTCTAGGCATTTTTTTAATTGTCCACCTTTTATTTATTTAAATTAGCAATAATTATCGTTTGTTAGTAAAAATGCCAAAAAATGAGAATTTTTGGATTTTTTTTTCACGTTTGACTGTCCTTCGAATGTCCACGCTTGTCCAGCAAAAAGTTTTTTTGTCTACCTTTTTTGAAAAATATAGTTTAAAATAATTTTTCGGACCGGGAAAAAGTACAGTTTTCCGAATTCGAGATAAAGTCGTCAAAACTGACATGTTTCGATTGCCCAATAGTTGTCCACACGTGTTCAGGCATTTTTTTTACTTTTCCAGTTCTTTCTTTATTATAGGAATAGTTGTAGTTTTTTAATAAAAATGTCAAGAAAAAATAACAAATCTAATATTGTCTCGTATGATTGTAAATCTCGGCTTCGCCTCTGTGTACAAACTCGTAAATAAAATAAGTCCTAGTTATGTAATATACTATTTTTGAAAATATTTTTCATATTTGATTGTCAATCGAATTTCCATCCTTGTTTAGCTAAAAGTTTTTTCTCTCTACCATTTGTTCAAGAGATTTACTATTTTTACCGGCACTTTTACTATTTTCTATAAACTTATAGAAAAATGGCATGTTAAATGTTTACAAAAATCCTACAGAAGTATATCAATAAACTCACTTATTAATTGTTAGTCGTCCAATTGTCTATTTCTCCGTGATTCTCAAACCTATCATGTATTTTTTTTTCAAAATATGTAAACATATATTATTTTTCGGTTATCCAATTAACATAACTTGAGCATAGTTTTTTCGAACTTTACAATTTAACTTGTGCCTTACTTTTCATTCACAATCAACTATTAAAATATATGACAAGTACTGCATATTAAAATGAGTCATCTTTTTAAAAAGTAAGTAACCCATGTGAAAAGTTACAGATGACATACTATTCTCAAAAATGTTGATCATCAAGAAATTTTTCATCCTCGCCTTCAAATTTACAGAAAATTGTCAGCATTTAACGCATCAAATGAATTATACTTCCGAGGAATTTTCTAATATGTTATTACCAAATTATAAATAATTGAGATCAACAAAAAAAAAAGAAAAATAGAAAGTGTACAAATAAAAAAATGCCAAAATATGTCTAAACTCCAGTTGGACAGTCAAATCTATTAGTTTTTACGACCTTTTTTCAAAGTCCAGGTGCTTGGCCTTATTATGGGTCAAATATATGTATCATTTTCTAATTATCTCTTAGGGTAAAAATGGACAACGAAAATTTTCTTGCTAAGCGATAGTAAAAGTTAAAAACATCAAACAAACAATAATATACTTCTTCACTAGCGTGGAAAAGTTTTTTAAACGAATCTGAGGGTTGCAATGCGAGCCGAAGGCGAGCATTGTAATCAGATGAGTTAAAAAAACTGTTCCACACTAGTTAAGAACGATATTTTATTCAAGAATGTGTGAAAATGCGAATATTGCATCGCTCGAGCGTGTGGAAAAGTAACCTTTCCTACACGGCGTTGAATAAAAATATCATTTTTTGGAATTCGCATTCATGATCCATTGTTGCTACCAAACTAAAAAATATTGCTGAGAAAAAACCAATGTTTCACAAGTAATGAAAATGTCAAAATATCTGAACATGAATGGACTATTGGACAATCCAAAGCTGTTAGTTCTGACAACTTTTTCTCGAATTCGGAAACTTGTACTTCTTCCCTGCCCAAAAAATTTTTTTCAACTATTTTTTTCAAAAAAGGTGGACAAAAAAACTTTTTGTTGGACAAGGGTGGACATTCGACGGACAATCAAACGTGAAAAAAAATTTCCAAAAATTCTCATTTTTTGGCATTTTTACTAACAAACAATAATTATTGCTAATTTAAATAAATAAAAGGTGGACAATTAAAAAAATGCCTGGACAAGTGTGGACAACAGTTGGACAATCAAACGTATCAGTTTTTACGACGTTTTTTTTACTTCGGGGTGTTGGGCCTTATTTCACGTTTTTTTAGTATCTCGTAAACAAAAGGTGGACAAAAAAAATTTTTTCTGGAAAAGGGTGGACATTCGACGGACAATCAAACGTGAAAAAAAATTTCCAAAAATTCTCATTTTTTGGCATTTTTACTAACAAACGATAATTATTGATAATTTAAATAAATAAAAGGTGGACAATTAAAAAAAATGCCTGGACAAGTGTGGACAACAGTTGGACAATCAAACGTATCAGTTTTTACGACGTTTTTTTGACTTCGGGGTGTTGTGCCTTATTTCAGGTTTTTTTAGTATCTCGTTAACAAAAGGTGGACAAAAAAAATTTTTGCTGGACAAAAGTGGACATTTGATGGACAATTAAAAAAAAACAAAATTTTTGAAAAAATCGTATTTAGAGGTGCCAACTTCACACGGCTCAGGAATTGGGCTGAACATAACTATTAATGACCACAAGTTCGAAGTAGAAAAAGAGTTTAAATATCTGGAGGCGGTAATTACAGATCACAACCACAAAGAAAAAGAGGTCTCAACAAGGATAACTGCGGAGAATAGAGCATTATACTCCCTATCATCATTATAATGATTTAAGTTGCTAAAAAGAAAATCTAAATTAAGACTATGCATATCATTATTCGCCAAGTTGTTACATAAGGAAGTAAAACTCTACATCAGCGAGAAATAAAATAAGCTACTGGTATGTATTACATAAAAAAGAAGGTTCCCAGATTGATATTTGGCCCTCAAAGAGATGCATTCTGACAGGAGAATAGAGAAGGCGCCGCGCCGTAATGCTGAATTGGTGGCTGTATGGTACTCAAAAAAAAATCGTCAGACATAGAAAAGAGGAAGAGAGAGTTTAAAGATAGTATTTTTTGAGAGACCAGAAGGTAGAAGATCACTAGACCTTCCCAAAAAAGATGGAAGGATTATGTTGAAGCCGATTTATACAGGGTGATTGATTAGTAGGGTAAAGCTCAATAGCTCCGCTATAGTAATAGATAGCAATAAAAGTTAATAACAAAAATTTTAGCCACCTTTGAGCTTCACATTACAAAATTAGTTAGAATGTTACAGGGCGTTCGATAACACAGTGGCAGACCAAACTTATGATTTTTTTAAATAGAACACCCTATATTTTATTCTAAATTCGAAGTCCTGTTAACTTCTGCATCACAAAAATATAAAGGTTTGTTATGTTATACAGGGTATTTACAAAGTTATAACCAATTTTATATGAGAATCGTAACAAGTTCAACTTCCTGTATAAATAAAAATAAGCAAAACAACAATGGTTTATTAATACCATATTTTTAACGTATTGTCAAAATTTTCAAGAATGGTCGGTATTGCTAATTTTCTTTATATCAAATACCAGGGTGAGTCAAAACGCAAGTACATTATTTTTTCAGTAATTTTAAATGAAACACCCTGTATTTTATATCACTATTGAAAAATTCCATTACCGTACTTTAATTTTTAGATAACATTCCCTATGTCCAAATTTATTAGTTTTTGAAATATTTTAATTTTTCAATGGACCAGTAGCGTGGCCACCCAAATCACCAGAATTTAATAAACTGGACTGATTTTTTCGGGGTTGCGTTAATAATGAAGTTTATAAATACCTCCAACAACAAGGGATGAGATTAAAAATAGAATACAAAGTGTATTTCGATGTGTTAATTTACAAATGCTCCCTAGAGTAAGTAGTTCATTCAATGATCGTTTTTAGACCTATATAAATGTGTTAGGAGGTAATTTTGAACACCTTATGTAATTAAATATTAAAAATATTTTATTAAAAGTAGCTTCTAATTTTTTCAAACATGTTTTTTTGCAAAATGTATTACTGATAAATTATGTTTCGTTCTTTATTTGTTACATTGTTACATTTACATGCAAAAGTAGTGTTTAATTGTCTTCACAAAATATTGTATTTTGTGTTTGTGTGTTTTTTGTAAAATTTATTACTAATTTTCTTTGTTTATTTATTGCATTTACATAAAAAGATAGTTTTTAATTGTTTCAAAAATGTTGCATGTAGTGGTTGTGTTTTTGTTTGTAAAATGTATTACTAAGAAATTATTTTTATTTCTTTATTTGCTACAGTGTTACATTGATTACCGGATTGATAATCGGTAATCTTCAATTGTCAATTCAGTCATGGCTTACTTAAAATTTAAATAAATTTAAAACACCTAAAATAATTTGCTCTGAAAAATGAAAATATCTCGAAAACTAATAAATTTGGGCATAGGAAATGTGATATAAAAATTAAAGTACGTTAATGTTACTTTTCAATAATGATATAAAATACAGGGTGTTCCATTTAACATTACTGAGAAAATAATGTACTTGCGTTTTGACTCACCCTGTATTTGATATAAAGAAAATTAGCAATATCAATAATTATTTTTTAAAATTTTGACAATAAATAAAAAAATATGGCATTAATAAACCATTGCTGTTGTGCTTATTTTTATTTATACAGAATGTTGAACTTGTTACGTTACGAGTTACGATTTTCATACAAAATTGGTTATAACTTTGTAAATACCCTTTGTAACATTATAAACCTTTATATTTTTGTGATAGAAAAGTTAACAGGATTTCGAATATAAAATAAAATATAGGGTGTTCTATTTAAAAAAAGAATGTGTGTGTACTTTGTACGCACGTAAGAAATTATACTTCTATTATATGATTTCTTAAAAATAAATATACTTTAAATAGTTTGTTTTAATCTTTTTTAAACACCAAACTAATTTTGTGCTTACCGCTTTCAAAAAAATAAAAAAAAAGTATAGGATTGCACTGGATTCGAACTCACGACCTCTCGATCTCTGGCCGAATTAGTCGAGGCATTGAAGCACAAAAAAAGGCCTTACTCTCGATTTTTGGCGCAGTAAGACGGATTTTAATGCAGTTTGGTGCGTTGGATTCGTGAGAATGTCAGGAAATTTTGTGAACTATTGTAATGAATAAGAAATCTGAAATTGCATTTGTGCATAAGAAAAATTCATTTCAAAAGTGCATTTTTAAATAGGCAATTATTATAAATTTGCAACCCGGTAAATAGTTGGGCAACATCCCGATTAATTATTTTAATTATTTTTAATAATTTATAAGTCCATATAATAATAGTCTAAGATGTCAATAACCATTAATAATAAACAAAAAAATTTTTTTATGTGGGAATCGAACCAAGTACTAACGCGTCCATAGCTAAATACACATACCGCTAATCTATGCAGACACTTGCTAGACAACGGCGATATTAGGTATAAACAAAACAAATTGGTAAGTAAAAATTGTAAAGAAAATTACTACCTACATACTTAAATGTATTATAAAATTAATATATTCCTAAATTTTAGAAGAAACATTCGTAAATAGGTATTATTAATATCTATTAATGTTACTAAATGAAATATAAATATTTTGACGTTTCACAATTTGACAATTCACTTTTAACTGCACTGCCTTAAAATTTTTAAAGCACCGGTGCTTTAAAGTAGCATTTTTAACGCTCCTATGGAGTGCTATAAATTGCATTTTTAACACGTTTGTAGAAAAATATATTTAAAAACACTAATATATTCTTCCCACACCTTTTCTGGACTGATAAATACATAAATTAAAACATTTAGTAACGAACTCCATACTGTCTGTGTGCGCAGATTACTAAAATTTCACCCTCAATGAAATCGCGCCTAAAGAAGTATAACTTCAAAAAGGCAGTATAACTATTAACTAACCTTTGTTGTTTCTCTTCCCACAAATTTTAACACGCAACAACCATACATTACATAACCAAACCGTCAACCGTCCACACCACAGCTGTGCTACAGCTGCCATATTGGATAATTTTTGACATGTCATTTGAACATCCAATCAAAACAAAGGTATAATGCGCATGCGCCCGGATCATAGGTTTTAACATATAAAAATTCACCCTCATATCGCGCGTAAAGAAGTATAACTTCAAAAAAAAACATAAGTTAGGTCTGCCACTGTGTTATCGAACACCCTGTAACATTATAACTAATTTTGTAATGTGAAGCTCAAAGGAGGCTAAAATTTTTGTTATTAACTTTTATTGCTATCTATTACTATAGCGGAGCTATTGAGCTTTACCCTACTAATCAATCACCCTGTATAGGATTGGGGTACCTACAACAATGGGAAATAAAAGCGCAAGATCATAAAGATGGAGGGCTATACTGGATGCGATTCACTATACTTTGTTCTTGTTGTACATAACCTAACTCTTTTATTAACTACAGTTGATGCAGAAAAGTACTCGTATTATCTGATAGGTATACCTACTCGGTATATAATTTTTATTGATCTAAACCAAATTTATTAATTTCAGACGGTACGGCACTAAATGTGGTGGATGTGGTCAGGGAATATCGCCGACTGACTTAGTGAGGAAACCGAGAGACAAAGTGTTCCACCTGAACTGTTTCACCTGCCTGGTGTGTAGGAAACAGCTTTCCACGGGGGAAGAACTCTACGTCTTGGACGACAACAAATTCATCTGCAAAGAAGACTATCTAAGCGGAAACAAGACAGCTGTGATTAGTTCGCATCATCAAGGTAAGATATTTTTTCACCTGTTACTGAAAATAGTGTGTCTAATGAATTAAGTATCTAACAAACCTCCCTTCGACTTTAAACATCGTTGAAGAGATCCAGTAGCCAAGGTTTGAGTAAAAAAATGGGTTAATTAAAGAAGTCAATACAATTGTTACTTATCTCCTTTTTTATTGGTTAAAATTATATTGATATTCCGTTTCATTTGGTTATTTTTGATCTTTTGCTTCTTTGAATCAGGTCTCCGATGTCACCTTCAGCATGTCATGGTTTCAATAGGTATTAAAAATTTTACAAATTAATCTCTCAGGATTCTTCGTGTTTCCTGTCGTAATTCTGAATTAAGAACCCAAATTAATATCAAAAAAATATATTGACATATGAAAAAAAAACAGAAATATAAAACATAAACAAAGCAAAAATTCACACTAAATCAAATAAGATTTCACACTTTACAAAAGATAAAAAAAATTTATCTGATCGGATAAGTTACTTATTGATAGTATTTTATGATATACCTATACTTGATAGTAATTTATGAGTATTTTTATTATTATTTTTTAAATAATAATAAAAATTTCACATGTGTCAACAGTAAACTATTAAAAGGTAACGTTTTCAATGCTAATAACAGCATTAATAATATTGAAAAATATTAAAAATACCTATTACTAAAAGATTTTTAAATTGAACACTTATTGGTCCATTTCCCTGGTGACACTTCCAAGGCTTCTACAATATGCAAGCCAGATGGATGCTGCAGTGAAGACTAAAGGGAAGGAATTCTACACTATGCAATTCACAACCCCCGTCTGCAGCTTGGTAAAGTTCCAACGGAAAATGGACCTAATTACACTATAGGAGTATACTAATATAAGTGATCAACCATGAAAGCTTATTCCCACATTGTACCTGACGTGTATGGATTATAAGGTGACTAGCGTCATCTGGCAATTGAAAGGTAAAGTTTTCAATCCTAATAGCACCATTAATAATATTGAAAAATATTAAAAATAGTACTAAAAGATTTTTAAATTGAAAACTTATTGGTCCATTTCCCTGGTGACACCTCCAAGGCTTCTACAATATGCAAACCAGATGGATGGCACTCACACTCTGCCACATAAAGCAACGAATAGGTAGTAGGAATAGGTACATTAATATGAAAAACAGAATACCTTAGATATATAATATACTTACTTATGTATCTAGGTAGGGTAAAGTCGGGTAATGGCAGACACGTGGATAAATTCGGACACCTTATATTTTGGTCAGACTAACTCTCTAATATTTACTTTGCCGCGCTAAGTGTAGCAATACACAAGGTCTGTCGTCTGACAACTTTTGAATTGAGTAGTGCTACGCTTGTAAATTTCTCAAACGAAAAGTGATTTCTTGAGTGTGCATTATAACAAACTGTGTTTTTTAATGGTAGGTAAATATTTTTAAGTAAGTATTGCAATATTTGGCTCTCCAGTGCAGGTATCTGAATGTGATTCTTTAGTGAGCATTTGAACATAATTATTTTCGTTAATTCCTTATGAGATCGCTGTCTGTTATAACCGAACATTGTTGAACATGCATTTCGGCTAATACCGGACACATAATTTTGGTTAATGGCGTACAACGTGTAATTGCGGACTTACCCCTTTAAACTCATTTGTTTATTTAATTTCAAAACATTTTGTCAGTCGTTTTGTAGATTTAGTTGTAAATTTTGTTGTTTTTTTGCTAGATGGGAAAATATAAACGGATCTCAAACAAAGCTTCATGGAGTGCTGCGAATATGCAAAGAGCCCTTGATGAAATTGCTAATGGTTCATCAATAGGGCTTTTCATTCACAGTCATTTGTTTCGAGCTTCTGTCATGTGCCACGTAATATTAATATATCTACGTCATACGTTATTGGATATATCAATGATACAAACCAAAGACGTATGACGTAGATATATTATTATTATGTGACACATGACAGAAGCTCGAAACAAATGACAATCGATGAAAAGCCCTATACGACGTGCGTCCACAATGTTTCCAATTCCTAGATCAACTTTACACGATATAATTAGAGGTCGAAGATAGTTTTTTCCGAAAATGCTGAAAAGTAACTTGAAAATCAGATTATTAAGTTATCAAAACTTTATTTTGGCGTTACTTTAACTGAGATTAGAAAATATGCTTTCGATTATGCTCAAGCAAATAATATTCGGGCACCATTCTCTAAAACAAAAGAGCCAGCTGGTAAAGATTGGGCTAACGCATTTATGAGAAGGAATAGTATTAGATTACTGACTGAAGGAAGAATCATTGCTTTTAATAGAGAAGAAATAAATATATTGTGGGTCAATCTTTCCAGCATTATGGAGAAATATAAATTTGAACCATAAAATATTTGTAATATTGATGAAACCGGTATTACGACGGTTCAGAAACCATGAAAGATATTAGCTGAAAGAGGACAAAAAGTTGTTGGTTTTGCCACTAGCGGAGAAAAGGCAAGACCACTACAGTGGTATGCGCTTTTAGTGCATCTGGTAATTATGTTTCTCCATGTTTTATATTTGCAAGAATACGAATTGGGCTTGAGTTAAAACGCAATGGGCCACCTTGAGCTGCCTATTTTTGTTCCGACAATGGTTGGATAAACGAAAATTTATTTATTCAATGGCTAAGGCTACAGCATTTCATAAATTTTGTAAATTGTTCTAAGTATAGAAAAGCCAGTAAAAAATATTTGTGTGTGACTTTTGCCAATAAAATTGGGATATGGCTAATAGCGGCCTTCTGACGCCATTACCCGACCAGCATGGCTAAAACCGGGCACAACTGTATTTTTTTAAATGTTTATTACATATTAAGTAAGTACATTAGTTTTAGGTATCGTTGTTTATGCTATTTTTTAAATAAAGTATTAATAAGTAGTCTTTATCATTTAATTTGCACATGTTTTAAATACTATGAAGTAATAATTGGTAAGTAATTTTAAAAGTCAAATACCTTAAGCGTCCGCTATTACCCGCCTTTACCCTATAGGTAGGTACTTATATCAAGGAAACAGAAAAATAAGCAACATAACCTTAGTGTGCAATAGTGCAAGGCTATAATAGAAACACTTACCTAGGTGTAATAAAACCTTATAACTAAGAAGGAGTGTGGAGATTAACAGGGATTAGAATTGGTTAGGTACTCATTTATCAGTATACCGATTAGGTACACATTTTAAAGCTCAATAAACCGCTTTCCTGGTAACTGATATGAAAAACTAGCCGAGAGCACATTTTGATGGGGTGGCACTTTATTGAAGTTTCTGCGAAACAAGAGCATAAAGATTCGAATTTTCTCGAATCACGTCTTTGCCCCACTTTCCTTCCTATTTATATTTTCAACTGCATAGATCTAGATATATCTCCAAAGTTGAGTGTTATCAGTTGACATGCGCTTCGACGATCTGACGCTTGAAGTATAGGATCCGGAGGGGTGATGACAGTTGACGACTTGCTATTGGTCGACGGTCCATCGAAGGAGGGTCTTAACACGTTCTCGCCGAGATCCACATGCCGTGGAGCGGTCCCCTCCCCTATGCGGTCTACGACTAAAGTAGCGATCAAGGGACCCGTGTTTTGATGTTTCACTGTTTGGTGATTATCTTTGTTGTAGTGTGGAGTACGGAGTTGATGTTTGGAGATGCTATTCAACAATCGATGCTTTGCTTTAGATATATACCGATTAATAAAAAATATATCTTTAGTATCTCAAAAAGTATCTATTTCGCATCTATTTAAATATTTTTACGAAACTCTATAAATCAACTTAATTTGAACAAAGTTTGAATTATATTACCTACATAGTATTTATAAAACTGATCCTTGCTTAATTTTATTCTTAGCAATTAAATATAGGTACCTACGCATTGTTTTTAACACGATAAAAATAATAACACAATTATGAGAGGAAAGTATGCTAAATTTGCAGTTACTCAATCAAGCGTTATCGGTACCTATTGAGTTGTGAAGATTAGGTCCTAAAACCAAAATAAGTTAAGTTAAGTTTTCCATAAAGTGGGTGACTTTCCATTTTTTAAATTAATTTTCCATTTCCAACAATCGTTTTTTCCGATTATAGATCCATCTATCCATAATTCGAAAAAATGACTCGAATAAAAGTTACTTATTTTTAACTAAAGAATCCAAATCTGCAATAAAAATGGGAGCTCCCCTTTAAGATTTTAAAGTAACCCCAACCCCCCATCCCACCTCAGATTTTTGAAAAATATTGAATACATGCAAGTATTTTTCAGTTTTTCGATTTGATGTTATTAATTTCGCGAAACATCGCGGGGTTCGTATTTAAAATTTTAAATTTACCGCCCACCTCTCTCCGTGGGGGTCGTGTTTAAATGATGGGGTTTAAATAAAAAAATATTGAAATCGTATTTTTAGTTTTTCGTTATGACGTTAATTTCGCGAAATATTAGCTTCTTTTGTGAAACTTTGTGACTCGCCCATTTTCTTACGCCCCGCTCAAAACGTCAGATTTTTTAAATATTATCCTTATCGTTATCTGACGATTTCGAGTTTTTCTAAGGATAGATTTTTTTCGGACACCCCTTAACGAACTCCCCTGTAGGCACACCTACAGGGTACAAGGTTTCTCCCCATGGGATAATCTGACGCGCTCGAATAACTGCAAAACTCCAAATATACTAGATAATATACACAATACAATTAAAAATATAACAATATAAATCCCAAATAAACGGTCTGGACATGAAACATAAAGTAAGCATGCAAACAAAAAGAATCAGATTTAACTGAATGAGAAAAGGAGATATCAAAAATATGTAGGTATTATAAAATAAATCTACAGTAGATTTGTACGATTTGTTTGATACAGTATACATAAATTTGCATATACTACAATATATACAATATATATGCAATAAATTTTTAACAACATTTAGTTTACTGAATTTCAAATGATAATTTTCACAATGGAGTGTGTTGTTACATCATTTCTAATTTTAACAAGGTGTAAACCATAGTCTTTAAATATGACAGGCTAATTTTTCAACTTCCTGTAGAACTGTCATTTCTGTCTTGTCATCGTTCTGAGGTCTCCACCTCCACCTATTTCATTGTCATTTGCTACCAGACTTTCACCATGTAATCAAGTCACACCACAGCTCAGATGTTAGGTACCTGGGGCATAATATTAAAATATTTCAAACATCCATGCTTTAATTGGCATTTTTAACTGATGTTTCCTTAACGGACCACTTATACAGGACTTTGACCCACATATTTTTGTTAAACTATATCTTGGTGGTTAGCATGTAAACTTCACGTGAGTATAACCGACAACTTCTTTAACCATAGTCAAAATTTCATCTTTGCATTATTTTATCAGGTTATATTCATTTTAGGTAAGCACTGATGATGACTGGTAAACCAGTCGAAATCTAGTTATGTGATTGTGATGTAGCCCTTTTTAGGGATTTTAAATATATACCTTTTATAAAGGATTTACTTATTTTTTTATATTACATGGTATACAGCCAACTACAGGAAAACTTTTTCCTTGTGGATTTTCAATTTTCTTAGTTATTCATTTAGAAATTCTTCTATTGAATAATATGGTCTTTTAGATAGATAGGCTTTTGTCATTTTACGGAACTTTGGGAAAGATTTAACGACGTTCTACACCTTCGTTGCAGGGTATGCCTCTCAGAGGAAAGGGGGGAAACTTACATGCAAGCGAAAGTTGGTAACAATACTGGTATAGCAGAATACTCAAATCATATGTTTCAGTATTAAATACTTTATAAAAATAAATTATAATAAATTACGGAATTTACGGAATAAATTACGGAATTAATTATAATAAATAAATTAAAAATAAATGGTACGGTAAACAATCCTCATTTTTTAATATGTTATTCCTTACAAAAATACCTTTAATTTAAGCATAAATATTTTAAAATCGTAAATTTGGGTAAAAATTATTAACTTTTTAAAAATTCCCATAAGAGCCCATGCCCCAACTTAACTTTGACCCTTAATAGTAATTAAACGGTACGGTAAAACAATTTTTAAAAAATCAAGTCTTAGTTTTTGAAGTAAACTATAACATACTAAAATTTCATGCAAATCCTTAATTCTTTGACGAAGGTGTAGAACGTCGTTAAGTTGTAAAGGGAGATGGTTGTATAGTTTTTTTTGCGGAATATACCTAATATAGACTTCTTTACTAACTTAGTGGATGGGATCGGTAAGTAAATATCAAAGATTGAATTTCTGGTGGAGTAGAGATAATTAGGCCTTGTGAAAAGTCATGAAAGTGTGTACTAATTACCCAAACCGTTTCTAAAATATAAGATGGAATTGTTAAAATTCCGTGATCTCTGAAGTAACTTCCGCAAGGAACACATAGTTTAATTCTGATACTTATAGGTATATTATATGTAGGTACTTACTACATCGATTTTGATTGGAATTTAAAAAGTGATATAATGCCTAATTATCTTCAGCTTAATTTCAGTGTAATATGATTTCTCTTGTTATTGTTGCGCAGCTGTGATTTTAAAACTTTGCTCTACATATCTGAGGCCTGGACATTGAAGCAATCGGAGATTAAAAAATTGGAAGCTTTTGAGCGTTGGTGTTATCGAAGATTGCTACAAATATTATGGGTAGACAATAGACTAAATAAAGATTAGCAATAGTGAAGTCCTTGATAGGGTTAATGAGAGGTAAGAAATTATACAGACAACTACAGAGGCGGAATCTTCAATATTTCGGTCACATAGGAAGAGGTTCTCGTTATATGCTGCTGCGTTTGATTATATAATATTATGCTTCAGCTGTCTGGTGGATTAAAAACTATGCGTTTGCAACTGTTTATCATCTTTGGTCAGCATAGCTAATAAAAAATTGATACAAATTGTTTGTCCAAAGGTATTGTTCTTAATTTTAACCAAACTATTTGTATATTAACTTTTATCTTTTCTTTATCAGGTCCCATTCATGAGCTATATAAAATAGATAAATAAATAATCTTATATTTTATTGTCTATTTAAATATACAATAGACCAACGATTTATTTACTATACCACGTTAATGAAGATATTAAATCTGATGTAAGTAATAGTTTGTGCAATAACAAACACATCTTGCAGGCCTGAAAATTGTAAATAACATCTGCATAGTACTCAGACATACTTTTTACATTATACGTCTCTAATTTGAAAAAGGCATTAAAGTTAGGTAAAAAATAAATTAAATTTGATATACAGTGTAGTAAAGTATTAACATGTTTATGTTCTGTCTCTAATGCGGATAAATTTCTAATCTATTGTTGTTCAAAAAATTCACATAAAATTACTTTACAAAATCTGGAAAATTGCAGTTAAACAGAAACGAAAAGTTTTGGATTATCATAATGAACGATCTATAATTTGAAATGTCGATTTTATTCTTGATCAGTGGGGGAGTGACTTTGTTTTGTTTTCTCTTTAGACTCTAATAATTGTAGGGTTTGGTATTCATTAGATATAGATGCCCCCTGACTAGACTTCTTGCATTTATAACAGTTTTTGGCATCTAAAAAATTAATATTCTGTAGATATTTCCTTCGTAGCTCACTAATATTGATTTCGAAGTTAAAATTGTGAGTTAAAACATCGTATCGAATATCGGTAGATAAAACCAGCCTCTAGGATGAAGTTATGAGTTGTCTTGCAGGACAATGGCCCCTTTATTTTGATTTGTCCATAGTTACTTATGAATTAATCTACTATGTGCTTATTAGATAGATAGATAGATAGATACTGTTATATTTCTATTTGATATGAAAATTAAAATTTGATAATTATAGACAAAATTCAATTTAATATAAAATATTTTCAATTTTCTCAACCACGGGCATATAAATTTAGAACAACCTGTATACAACAAATTGTTATATTTAATTTTAAGAAGTGATTAAATAAGACTAAGTGGAAATAGAGAATAGGTCATTAAAAATTTGTATATAGTAGAAAGTAATTTTAGAATGGGAATTAACTATTTTCTTTGAAATCCATTAAGCATATTTAGAAAGTTTAAAAATTGGTTTTGAGGAATACTGCGAATGAGAGTTGGTGGTGGAAGTTTGATTTGTGAATCTGGAAGGGATATTTAGAAAGTAGGGGAATGAATGACAAATAGAGATCAGAATGTTTTGAGCTGTCGAGAAGTGAAGTCGAGTAGTAGACGGTAGTGTACGGAGAGTGAGAAAGCCTGTGTAGTTCCGTGAGTGTGGAGTATCTATCGTAGAACGAGAGGTAGGCCAGGTTGAGAGTAAAAGAACCTCCTTGAGCCAAGAGTTCCCGGTAGCTGATTGCAGTTTCGAAAAAGGTAGAAGACAGCATCACGACAGAAGCAGGAAACGAGAGCTATACGAGCTAGTTTCAGAGGAGAACATTACTGGAAGCCAGGACGAGGTTTTGATTGCAGCCAAGGATAGCAGGAAACGGGTCTTGTGTGAAGACTTTCTCAGTGCACCAGAAAAAGGTCAGTCTCATTTTTTTGGACATGAATGTATGGGTTTTTCGTAGTAAATACCACATTTAAAATTGAAGAAACATAATCAATAATATCAGAAAAGCTTCATCAAACTTAAATAGAATTGTTGCTAATAAATTATAATAGTTAAATGTTAATAAAAACTTTCAATTGGAAATCAAAAGAAAATAAGATTCCCATGTGTAAATGTTATGTTTAAGAATAATAAGATATAGCAAATATTAAGCAGTGATTGCCATTTGAATAAAATAAACAATATTTTGATTACAATTGTAACCCATATGTGTTATTATTTTACTCTTTTCTTTCCTATCCCGATTAGGAACCATTAAGAAATACTTAGAAGCCACGTATGTAAGTAATTAATTTTATAAAAAGCCCTGAGATTGAAAACATATTGATATGTGATCTGGTAAATTAATTAGATTATTAGTAATGCATTGATTAAATTAAATGACATATAAAATTATCATCTCATATCAATAATCAAGATCACAACAACTGTCGTCCAACGTGGAGGGCATTGTAAAGTATTTCTAGTGGCAAATTTGAAGGATAGAAAGAGTAAAGCCGGTATTTGAAAATTTATATGCCTGTGGTAAAAAGTGAGATACTTACATTTGATAACATAAAATTTTAGATCTCTTTAGGTACAAATTTTACATAACTGATTTAATATTTTATTTTTACGATATTTACATTTGATATATTTATTGACAATTTATAATATTTGGGTGAGAAAAAGTCGTCTTGGTAACATACTAGTAAAATTTCATATTTGGCGGGGACAGTACTTCTTGAAAACAAATGTCTGTGACAAGAAGCCAAAGCAAAGACAACAAAAAACAAAAAGAACATTCAGACCAAGAAGATATCTTAGACACGACAATCATGGCATCAGAACAGCAAGAATTATCAGGAATAGATAAACTATTACAAATGATGCAACTCCAGTCACAAAGAATGGAACAGAAAATGGATGAAACACAACAAAAACTGGATGACAATCAAAGAGAAACAAAACAAGCAATGGATGAAGCAAAAAGGACAATGGATAAAGTGGATCAAAAAATGGATGAAACACAACAAAAATTGGATCAAAAAATGGATGAAACACAACAAAAAATGAAACAAGCAATAGAAGAGAACAACAAGAAAATGGAGGAACGCATAGGAAAGTATGAAAAGGAAGTAAAAGGATGTTTGACAATGATCAAGAACGATATGGGACAACAAGAGACAGAGATTAAAGAAATCAAAAGCAAAATAAAAGAAATAACGAATTGTCAGAAAAAGGAAATAGAAAATTTGGAAAATAAGTTGGAAAATGCTATTCAAGTAGACAGAGAAGAAGTGGAAAAAAGAATCACAGAAATAGAAAAACAAGTCAACGAAAACCGGACACAACAAAATGTAGGAGAAAGAAGAGAAATGGTTATACATAGCACAGATGACGTGAAGATAAGGTTTGGCGGGGACGTAAGAAGATTACACCCAGTGCCGTTCATAAATAGCCTGAAAAAGAAAATACAGCACATCGGAAATTTCGAAACAGCAAAAGAAACTATCAGAAACCATCTCAAATATGAAGCAAGCCTATGGTTCGACAGTAAAGAAGAAGAATTCGGCAATTGGCAACAATTTGAACAAAAATTTTTGAATTATTTCTGGGGAAAAGTCCAACAATTGGAAATTAACAAGGAATTGCAAAATGGGAAATACAATGATAGGATGGGTGTATCAGAAAGGACATATGCTTTGCAAATTTACAATAATGCAAAACATTTACAATATAATTACTCATCGGAACAATTAGTCGAACTGATTGCAAGACATTTCGAGGAAACGCTGGAAGACCATATCACATTGCAAAATTACAAAGACATAGATAGTTTATGCCAATTCCTACAAATAAGAGAATCACGTCTAAGAGAAAGAAAATCAAGAAGGTCGCGAGAAGATTACAGGCCCCGAGAAACACAAGATTACAGAGGTAGAAATCAAAATAGCAGGGACTATACAAGACGAGATTTTAATCCCAGAAGGGAAAACGAAAATAGAGACAACGGAAGAGGAAATTATGAACAAAGAAATAGGCAATGGAATGAGGACAGAAATCGAGAATACCAGAATAGAAACACCACACGCTCAAATCAAGAAAACAGAAATAATGGTAGACAAAATGAACAGGGATATCGAGAAAACCGAAACAGATCCGACAGACCAAGAGAAAATAGAAGAGAAGTAAATAATACCCAGACAGATGAATATGACGGAGAGAGACATTATGACGAAAATATAAACAACGATGAGCAACCGGCGTCTTTTCACGACGGCGCTCACTAAAAACCAAAAATCAAACAGGAATCTTTTGTCACCCCAAGGAGTTTATTAAATTGGCAGGAAACAACGAAAAGAAAAATGGAGTTAATTTAAAATTTGTGGATGGATTTATCAACGAGAAACCAATTAAAATTATGATAGACACTGGATCTGAAATAACATTGGTCAACAGAAAACTAATAGAAGAAGTTAACTTAACAAATTTAATTTATAAAATACCTAGGGTAAATTTAGTGGGCGCAAACAAACGGACATTGGCAACTATAAATGAAGGCATACGAGTAATGGTACGACTGGGCAAGAATATGTATGCACTACAATGTGTAATAATGCCAAACATGTCACATGACATGATAGTAGGAGTGGACGAATTGGCAGAAAAACATGTAGTGATAGATTTTAAAAATAATACGATGAAACTAACAGAAGAAAAAGAAAAAGAACAGGACAAGGAACATGAGAAACAAAATACGGACGAATCAGGTAAAGAACAAACAGTGGAAATGAATTTGGCAGCGAAGCAAGGACAAAGAAAAAAAAGGAGAAAAGATCAGAAAAAGATAAAAGAAAATGAAACCTGTGGCTCCTCAAAAGAAGAGTTGAGCCCAGAAGAAGAAAATTTGAGAGTATCAGAAACAAAGGAAACCTGGGATTCCTCAAAAGAAGAGACGAGCTCAGGAGAAGAAGAAATAAAGCAAAAAAATGAAAGTGAAAAGAATATGATTGAAACAGTGGTATTTGAAGAGGAGGTATATGCAAACGAGGATGCAGAATGCACGGTAAACATGTGTGAAGAATCTGAGAAAAAAGACAGAAAATTGATATGTGGAGAAGGGAAAGAAAAAGAATTGCGGTTGATGTTAAGAAACTACGAAAATTTGATCAATGAGGAAAACAGAGTGGCTAAAAAGTACGAACATTCATTTGAGGTGAAAAACTTGGGAAATTTTCGATCAAAGACTTACCCGATTCCATACAAGTATCGACAAGAGGTGAAAGAAGAAATAAATAAAATGTTGGAAGATCAAATCATCGAAAGATGTGATTCACCGTATGTTAACCCGATTGTGATAGTAAAGAAAAGCAGTGGAGAATTGAGATTATGTTTAGATGCCAGGAATATCAACCAGCACACTGTATCACAATATGAATCACCTCTAAACATCGAGGCCATTTTTGGAAGAATCACGGGGTCACACATATTTTCGAAAATTGACTTAAAACACAGTTTTTGGTTGATACCGTTAGCTGAAAAGTGTAGAAACTACACCGCTTTTTCTATTGATGGTATTGTCTACCGGTTTAAGGTAGTGCCGTTTGGATTGCAGAGTGCTTGTGCTGCACTCGTCCGAGCTCTACATACCATTTTGAATCGCCACGAAGATTTCATAGTTCATTATATCGATGATTTATTAATTTTTTCACAAGATACTCAGAGTCATCTGAAACACATAGAAATAATTCTGGAAGAATTGGACACAGCGGGATTGAAATTAAACATTGAAAAATGTCAATTTTTTCAAAAAGAAGTCATTTATTTGGGTTTTCAATTGGACACCAAAACAGTAAGATTAGCCGAAGACAGAGTCAAGCTCATAGATGAATACCCAAGACCAACGAATTTGAAAACATTGAGAGGTTTTCTTGGCACGATTAATTATTTTAAAAAACTGATTCCCGATTTGAGCCAAAAGGAAATCCCTCTGATAAAGTTGCTTAAAAAAGGAATAAAATGGAATTGGAAAGAAGAACAGGAGGAAGCTTTCGAAACCGTACAGAGAAGATTACGGCGAAGCAACGAAAAATATATCCAAAGACAGGAACAAAATAGAAAAAGAAGACCAGTGACTTTCCAAAAGGGTGAAAAAGTACTCGTGAGGGCATTACGAGTATCAAATCTTCCTGGGGGCATTTGCGCAAAGTTGATGCCTGTTTTCGAAGGCCCGTATATCGTGAATAATGAAAATGGGATAAATAGTTATGAGTTGAGGCACAGGAACTCGGAAAAGATCCGAGGAATTTATAATATTCACGATGTATACAAATATCACGAATAAAAGACAGAATTACATGAAGTAGATAGTAAGTTAGGATATAAGACGTAGATTAAAGTAAGGAAATATACAGGGAGTTGGTTTTGCCTCGAGAAAATTTATTTAAAAATGCAGATAAATTTTATCGAATACAAGGCGGGGATTTGTTATATTTCTATTTGATATGAAAATTAAAATTTGATAATTATAGACAAAATTCAATTTAATATAAAATATTTTCAATTTTCTCAACCACGGGCATATAAATTTAGAACAACCTGTATACAACAAATTGTTATATTTAATTTTAAGAAGTGATTAAATAAGACTAAGTGGAAATAGAGAATAGGTCATTAAAAATTTGTATATAGTAGAAAGTAATTTTAGAATGGGAATTAACTATTTTCTTTGAAATCCATTAAGCATATTTAGAAAGTTTAAAAATTGGTTTTGAGGAATACTGCGAATGAGAGTTGGTGGTGGAAGTTTGATTTGTGAATCTGGAAGGGATATTTAGAAAGTAGGGGAATGAATGACAAATAGAGATCAGAATGTTTTGAGCTGTCGAGAAGTGAAGTCGAGTAGTAGACGGTAGTGTACGGAGAGTGAGAAAGCCTGTGTAGTTCCGTGAGTGTGGAGTATCTATCGTAGAACGAGAGGTAGGCCAGGTTGAGAGTAAAAGAACCTCCTTGAGCCAAGAGTTCCCGGTAGCTGATTGCAGTTTCGAAAAAGGTAGAAGACAGCATCACGACAGAAGCAGGAAACGAGAGCTATACGAGCTAGTTTCAGAGGAGAACATTACTGGAAGCCAGGACGAGGTTTTGATTGCAGCCAAGGATAGCAGGAAACGGGTCTTGTGTGAAGACTTTCTCAGTGCACCAGAAAAAGGTCAGTCTCATTTTTTTGGACATGAATGTATGGGTTTTTCGTAGTAAATACCACATTTAAAATTGAAGAAACATAATCAATAATATCAGAAAAGCTTCATCAAACTTAAATAGAATTGTTGCTAATAAATTATAATAGTTAAATGTTAATAAAAACTTTCAATTGGAAATCAAAAGAAAATAAGATTCCCATGTGTAAATGTTATGTTTAAGAATAATAAGATATAGCAAATATTAAGCAGTGATTGCCATTTGAATAAAATAAACAATATTTTGATTACAATTGTAACCCATATGTGTTATTATTTTACTCTTTTCTTTCCTATCCCGATTAGGAACCATTAAGAAATACTTAGAAGCCACGTATGTAAGTAATTAATTTTATAAAAAGCCCTGAGATTGAAAACATATTGATATGTGATCTGGTAAATTAATTAGATTATTAGTAATGCATTGATTAAATTAAATGACATATAAAATTATCATCTCATATCAATAATCAAGATCACAACAATACATATTCTATTGTTGGATAAGCGGCTTGAGAAGATAATGTTTTTTGGTTGGGCTGTGGTGCCTAATGGAATGAGATAATCTTGAAAAGGAGTACTTTCTAATGCACAAAAAACTATAGCTTGTTCCTTGGACGGAAAATGGTATTGTGAGATGATAGATGAGAAAGCTTTGTGAAGTATTTTGCTGTGAAGATTTTTGTTCTGAGAGGGGATGATTTCCATTGTTACTGCTAATTTGGTCCTCCACATTAACAATCTATATATTTATTTAGGTATTATAAAAATAGGGCTTGGTGTAATCATGCAGCAAACCAATTTATAAATCCGAAAATATTTTACTGGTATTGTGGTATTTTAAATGGTTTCATAACATCTCGTAACCTGTCGGGTAACAGTTCCTAGCCCGACAAATGGTAACGGACAATTCGTAACGATGTCAGGTCGTAACGGCGACACTTTGTAACGGTGACAGTAACATAATTATTTATAGAGGGTGCCTAATTTTTTATTGATTTGACACAAAAAGGAAAATGTATGTAATATATTTAATTCGAAATACAATTTAGTGCAGTCAGAAAACAGAAAAGAAAATTAACATTGCTTCTCGCTTAAATTAAATGAAGATGAGAAATGGAGATGATAAATTAAATGAACTGAGGTTTCAAAAGGCAGGTGGATGGCAGCTTTAACATTGAATTTAAGCAAAAACAATATTATTTATTTGTCAAATGAACATTTTCTGACAGCAGTAAAATGTATTTTGGATTAAATAAATTACATAAATATATTCTTTTTAAAGTTACTTTTGACACTCTGTATAAATAAGTATGTTAATGTTTACATTACTGTATAGATAATTGAATAAGCTTTCCAATATCCCCTATTCTCACTTATAAAAATTGACCTGTTTCATTAAATTTTCAATTCATTCCAACCTTTACGTGCTCACTGTATATTCAAGGATGTTTGTCTTGTAGTTTTAGCCTTATCTTTTTATATAAGCGTTTTTACAAGAAAGTAATAAAACACCTAGTCAATTGATAAATCTTTGATATAAAAAATCTCCAAAGTAGGTCTCAACCTTTTTATAGACGTTGATCGATGGTACGGTTCGAGCTCTCGCGACCGCTAACTTTATTTTTATCATCTCTAAAACCAAAAACCAGAGAGAAAAGTAAAGTATTTTACAGTTTACATTTTTCAGTTCGTTAGCAGTGGACCTCTCGCTGGTACGACCGCAAATCCTGAGGTGGGTTTATTATAGACCGGAACTACTTGTAGAAATTAACCATAAAATTTTTTGAACCAGAAAAACGAAGGAGACCGACACGCCGATGATCCGGTGGCGGCATCAGCAAGCGGAACGAGCTTTTTGGAAATTTTGACTTTCACGGCAGTGGCGGCTCGTGACATCTGCTATAGGGTGTGCTGCATGAACCACGGCCAATATAAAATAATAGAAATAGAATAACATACGAAAACAAAAACAATAAAATTAGCTTTAATACTAATTAATAGTAACTAATAACGACATGCTATAAAAATCTGATTAACTTACATTTATTGCATTTTTCTAAATTGGAAATTAATACGCCGGTCCTTTTTTGTCGCAAACTTTTCGATTACTTTATCGTTAAAGTTCGGTATTGAAGCGATGAACTTTTTTTCTATCGAGAGTGTGGAAAGGGCTGTTAATCTGTCTTCGCGCATTGAATTTCTTAAAAATGTTTTGATCCGTTTTAAAGTTGAAAAACTACGTTCAGCTTCTGCTGTGGTCATTGGCGTAGTCACCAGAATTTGTATCAACTTTTTGGTTTCTGTTAATGTGTCCTCTAAATTATTAGAAATTATAAATTTTAGTAAAGGCACTGCACCTTTTAATGTTCTACACTCGATATTGGAATACAAAACTGACAGTTCTGTTCGCAAACGGTTTTTATCAAAGAAGTTATAAGCTGTACAAGTTAAATCCAATTCATTTTCAGGAAACTTATTATTATATTTTTCGAAATGTTCTGAAGATAAAAGTGTTGCGGCAACTAGATGATTTGTATATGCAAACCGTTCTTTTGCATTGTTTATAATAACATCACAAACTTCTAGACAGGCAATACGGTGATCCTGTTGGCTGTTATTTGGGCGTTTCCTTTTTTGGACACTAGGCGCCGCATTTAAATTTGAAGCTTGATGTATGATAGGGTCTATTTTATTTCGGACATTGTTAATACTTTGCTCAAAAACATGTATAGCTTTCTGTGCTTCGGTTGGGTCCATGTTCTTTTTTTGAAGATTATTGTACAAAACGTCAACATGTGGCATAATATAATGAAAAACAGTCAGCCAGAAAGTAAAATTTTGATCTTCCAGAATACGTCTAAGTCCTCTTGCTTCCTTGGAAGTAATAGCATTTGACTCTTCTTCTAGTTGCTCCATACACTCAATAATAAAGTCTCTATATTCGTAAACGACATTTACTGTACGAATATTGAAATTCCAGCGTGTAGGGATTGAACGAGGAATATTTTTTCCAACTATTTGATTTAAGACAGCTATTCTTTGAGGTGAATGACTAAAAAATCCAGGTATATCATGTAAATCTCCAAAAAATACGCGTACTTGGGAATTAATAGAACATGCTCTTGACATTATTAGATTCAATTGATGGGCGTAACAGTGCACAAAATGAGCAGTTTCATATTTTCTCTTAATTATTGTTTGCACTCCGCCATGTATCCCACTCATAACAGCTGCTCCGTCATAACTTTGTGCAATGAGCTTATTTTTGTTATTCTTTAATATTGGGTCTAAAACATTCAAAATTGTGTTAGCTAAGGTTTCAGCATCATGTTTTTCTGGAAGCAAAAAAGTCCAAAACCTTTCAACTGGAGCACCGTTTTTTACATAACGAAAAACAATGACCATTTGAAATTTCATAGAAACATCCGTTGTCTCATCAGCTATCACTGCTAAAAATGGGGCTTCATTGATTTCGTTTAAAATCTCCTCAGCGTATACTTCTAGCATGCAATCCAAAATATCATTTTGTATTGTTTTTGAGGTACCTTTGAAAATTGTCGCATTTGTAAGGTGTTCACTAAGTGTTTTATCAAGTTCAGCAGAAAAATTCACTAAACCACGAAAAATTCCAGGGTTATCTGATGTTTCAGATTCATCGTGTCCTCGTAAGGCGAGCTCAAAAGCCCCACAGAATTTTATACAGTCAATTATTTTTGACAAAACATACCTGTTTTTCGTCACCTCTTCATTGTGTTTTTGTATATTTATCCAATAAGCAGAGTCAAGTTGGGCCTGTATATTAAGTTTCCCAAATAATGCAAATCGCATTTCATTGTTCATATGAGTTTGCGTGTTTTCATGCTTCTTTATTTTTTCACTTAAATGCACTAGATCCCGCACTCCTGTCTCGCGCCACAATTTTTCCTCTTTATCTGCGCCGAATAATGCACACGGAAAACAGAAAAAAGCATTTTTTTCGGAACATCCACAAATCCACTGATTTCGTAGATACATGTCTTTATTAAATTTACGCGTATATGTTTTTCCACGGCTTTTACCGGACACTTCAATATTAAGATCAGGCATAGGACGGCCACGTTCTTTTATAATCAACTGTTGTTGATAGTGAAGTTTTTGAAATTTATTTACACCTAATTTAAATTGAAACTCCATTGTTTTAAACACGCTCGAACAAAACAAATTAAACAAAATTGTAACCTAAGAATTTCTAAACACGGCACAGATGCAACGGTCACGAATAACTGTCGTGAATTGCAGCTCGCAAACACATTTCCGAGGCCGTTAATCAGCCGATTGCCGAAGCACATCGGCTAAGATCGCCGTTTGCCTAATAAATGCATTTTACCGCTGCCAGTGTTTCGGTTGTTATCGACGCGGCTTCACTGGAGCAGCAAATACGTAAAAAGATTGCTTCACTGGAGCACCAAATACGTAAAAAAATTATACGGTTTCACTAGAGGAGTAAATACGTAAAAAAAATAATATTAATCATCGTTGTTGGTGAATTATTATTAACAGTTGATGTTTAATATGATAATATGGCAGATTTGAAATAAAACTATATTAATTATTCTTTAATAATTAAGATTTGCTATGGTTGTTTGGTAGTTCTGCAGCTCAGCAGCACATAAAGAAAAGCCGCCACTGCTTTCACGAATTGTCAACCGCGATATTCTTATAGTTCAAGCGAAAAATTTGATGTATAGTGTAATAATAAATGTAATAATGCAGCCTAAACCAACACATTGGGGGCTATGATGTATCGTTTACGTAAATAATTACATAGATACAAGCAGGCGCGGATACAAAGGAGGGTCAATGGAGCCTTAGACCCCCTGTTGTGTTTAGTCTCTAAATACTATTTTTTATAGTTCAACAATTGTCCCGACTTTAGCAAAGGAACATCACTGCTGTAAATTATCATTTTGTGAAACTATTTTATGCAGAATGTTTGATTTGAATTATTAATTTATGCAACAATATGTTTTACACATTTTAAACAATGAAGAGTATGTCAGCAACATTGGAACAGTCAGTACATTTATTCACTGTTGTAATTCGGTTTGGGTGTAGCAAAACTAGCTGTATTAAAAGACAATCAGATCCAAAAGGAGTAACTCCGTTATGGATGTAAATCCCAAGAACTCATCCAATATCTTACCGGAGTCTGCCACCTGCCAAGCGTTTGCTGCAACTGGCAATAAGGAACGGCATGACTCAGTAGGAAAGAACCTTCATTAAGAGATAATTATCAAAGTGGGACTTCTCCAAACAAACAATCTCCCATATTATCAATACGTCCCTGAGAGTATGTTTGAGAACGTCCATTACAAGTTAAACTGGAACTGCACTAACTGCAGACCAAACATTGGCACATAACAGAGCATATCTCATATTAGTTAATGATGTGGCAATATCTAACAACAATAATCTGCATGTCCGTTATAACAAAAATATCGCCAAGTACCTACGGAGATTTGGAAGTACCCAGACAATAGTTTATCTACTAGGTACTGGAGTCATTCCCAAGAACCTTCTAGAAAACATAAAATAGTTAGGTCTGAATGGAAACCTCTATAGGTCATGCTGAAAGCAGTATCACTTTCAACGTTCAGATACACACGAAAATTTTTGAGATACTCCAGTAGACCAAGTCACTAGGGCTCGACAGCACGGAAAAAAGCCCCACCAAAGCTCAATCCTTTTGATACGTACCGTAAGTAGCTGGTACCTATGAGTGAATTTTCCCCCTTAAGTCTTCTTCCTCGTAGATACCGCGGTAATGTTGTTCTCTCTACTGTACTGAGTGTATGATATTTTTGTGCTTTTGTGATAAGTCTTGTTTCCTGCTGAAAACATTCTATATCTGTTTTTGACCACTTCATAACTCCAAATAACTAGCTAAGCGCAGAACAAGCGTTAAGCGCACCGCATATTGTTCACAACAAAACCCAACCGTTGGCTGTCTCTGCAACGAATAGAGGGACGGGCAAAATCAGTGCGGACGTGTAACGGTTACTTTTGATACCGGGTCTCAGTGGTAGATACTGAGTACAAAATACTGATTACAAAATACTGATGTACCTGTATCTGATGTGTTTCATAGATTATAACAAGGCCTTTGATAAAGTGCGGCATGATCATCTAATCAGACTCCTGGTAGAAAAGAATTTAGATAAACGAGATATCCGACTAATAGCAAATATGTACTATAATCAGAAAGCAGTAGTGAGAGTAGAGAATAATACCACTGAAGAAATTGAAATAAAGCGAGGTGTGAGACAAGGGTGTATACTGTCACCAACCCTGTTTAATCTCCATTTCGAAGATGTAATGAATAGAACACTCTCTGAGCAATCCATAGGTATTAAAATAAATGGTGTTAGATTAAACAATCTGAGATTTGCCGACGACACCGTTCTGATAGAAACACTTGAAGAGCTACAGACATTGGTGAATAAGATAGCAGCGACTGCAGCGAAGAATATGGACTATCTTTGAACATAAAAAACTAAATTTATGGTAATATCGAAATCAACACGAAATGTCCAAAATTTATATTTACACAATGAAATTATCGATCGAGTTAGCAAATACAAATATTTAGGCACTTTTGTAAATGAAGACAACGATAGCTCAGCAGAAATCAAAATAAGAATAGAAAAAGCAAGATCCATATTCACTAAAATGAAGAGAGTGTTCTGTGGAAGATTTGAGCCTTGAAATGAAACTTCGCCTGATGAGATGTTACGTACTTTCTGTGCTGTTCTACGGAATGGAGTCAAGGACGCTGAAAAAGATTGATACCTAAAAATTAGAGGCATTTGAACTGTGGATGTATCGCAGAATCTTGAGAATATCATGGACGGAGAGAGTCACAAACGTCGAGGTCTTGAGAAGAATGAATAAAGAAAAGGAAACTTTGAGGTGATGTTTAAGAAAAATTATAATCCTAAAATCCTAATAACTAGGACTGTGGACAATAGATTTCTACTTCCTCTTGTAATTTGCATCTCATTTGTACCTTTTAAAACTTTAAATGCCTACGTTTTCTAAACAATTAACAAATTTGCTTTTATGTACGTCAGTGTCCCGAAAGGTGCGAACTTTGCTAAAAACTAATTATTTTATCAGCCGATGCCGATACTATTATTATAAACAACACTGATTGTGATTTGATTGTCGTTGCAAAAACTGCTTACCTATTACATATATTTATATCTCGTCTACATATTTTGTTTTTAAGCATGAACAAGCCCGATATGATGACACATTTTATTTGAGGATATGCGATATTCACAGATGTGCTTAACTGTTTTTAGTAATGAATCATTTTTAATGATAATGTTGTGTAGATTTAAGAAATGGATGATATTTACAAAAATTGTATACCTACAGAAAAGGGATTACGCCATCATTTGTGACATTGTATTTCTAGGCCTGGATCCCGCGTACCAACAAAAAGTTGATTAATAGCAAGCTGAAAATTTGTTAATAGCTTAACGGTGTCTCGTCAGACAAACTTTGATGTACGGGAACACTGAAACAGGGGAAGTTTTAAAATTGTGGAACAGGTTAAAAATTTGGAACGTCATACTACGAAAACGTCCCATGTATTTTGTCGGACAGAACTTCCAATTGATTTGTTACCCTTTCATTAAACTCTAATGCAAAAATCAGACTGGTAATTCCGAACGAGTTCTATTAGCTTCTCTACGTCCATCTCGAAACCAAAACCACATCTGAGAATTGAGTCACGCGTCCCACGACACCAGAAAACTGTGTTTCGATGACAAACGTTCGCATGTGTAGACCTGGCACTGTATTCACTGATATAGGATGCGCAGAACTCTCTACGCACCCCGCCGGTGCCAGGTTGTGTTCGCTTAGGATCAATTTGCGCCGGCACTTAATGGGCATAGGCGAGCAACTGGGCAAGCATGTTGCTAATTTAAGAACCCATTGAAATAAGGACTTCTCAACCCTATTGTGTAACACACAAAAACTTGGTATAACAAATAATCATGGACATATTTATGTCTATGCAAATAAAATAATATGATATTAATATAACCTAACTAAAAACAAAAAAAAACGGCATGCAATTTTAGACAGGTTAAAAATTACGTTTACATAAGATAAATTACATACCAAGGCAGGCAACTCGTTACACTTAGATACATTATACCGATTTGAAAATTTTTACATAAATGTGTTAAAATTGGAGTTTACACCATGTAATTATTTCACATAATCGATATATCATAGCGCCCATTATTATTGGAATTTATACTAACTTTTAATCAATTTTGTATAGCTACAATTTTTCAATAAGCAACAAAATAGTAAAAATCAGGTCGTGAAAACTGATCAATAAAATCAACAATAGTAAGAAGCAACAATATTTTGCAAGGAAAAAATTGCTACATTATTTGTTGGATATTTACACGACACAATTTTGAGCAAACAATGTTTAACATATATTTAAAGAAAGTTATATAAAACGACTAGAAAAATCCACTTAAACACTACTGAAAATACGCTGAAAATATCAAACAAATAATGAGAATACGTATGAAGCTAAGAATACGTATATTACGCTGCTATGTGTTCAGCATTTTGTTCTATGGAATGGAAGCATGGACCCTCACGGAAACAATGTGCAAGAGAATTGAGGCTTTTGAAATGTGGGCTTACCGCAGAATATTGAGAATATCGTGGAGGAACAGAGTAACAAAGCAAGCGGTAATGAAGCAGTTAAACAAACAAAGTGTCGAATACCATAAAAAGAAGAAAACTAGAGTACCTACTTTGCCCACGTGACGAGAAACCACGTGACTGTCCTAGAGTACCTACTTTGCCCATGTAATTATCCAAACAAAGATAGAGCAAACAGAGCCGCAGGGTGCATGATTAACATAATATGGAGAAATAAAAATATCAGAAAAGAAATGAAAGGCAGAATTTACAAGTCATCAAACCAATAATGACATACGCGGCAAAAACACGACCCGACACAGAGATGACAAAAAGATTGCTCGAAACAGCGGAGATGAAAACCCTTCGAAAAATCGATGGTAAGACTCTATGGGACAGAGCTAGAAGTACAGATATACGACGGAGATGCAAGGTGTAGGTATAACATTAATAACTGGGTAAGAAACAGAAGAATAGAATGGAATGACCATATAAGTCGAATGACAACAAATAGGATAGTCAGGACAGCGAGAGACGGTTCCCCAATAGGAAGACGATCAGTGGGAAGACCACGAAAACGATGGAACGACAACTTACTAGAGGCACATTGAAAAAACAGACAGAGTCATGTCTATACAAAAAGAAGAAGAAGAAAGATAGAGGGAATGCGCGGCCCCGGAAGCAGAAAAACATCCTGGTTTAGGAATATCCGCCAGTGGTATGGAGATGGAGTGAGCACCACGACACTATTTAGGTCAGCTGTAGACAAAGTTAAAATCATTCGAAATGAAGATCGCCAATGTTTTGCGAGGGCAAGGCACTTAAAGAAGAAGAAGAAAAAGAAGCCCACGTTCGATGGTATAGTTGCCTATTGCGATATTATTTTCATTGTCGGTATTCTTTTGACGGTCATGTACCATGTATCGATGTTTTTTTCCCTATTTTTCGTGTCTCAGTTTTCTTTAACGTTTCCATTATTTGCAACTTGCTCCTACTGGTGACACCTACATCATCTCCATATGCAGTAATTTATGTAGATACCTGCTGATTTGGTGTTTACTTGGCACGTTACACTGGTCTTTCTGATGACTGTCTTAAGAACTAGATTGAACACCATGGTTGATAGTTCACTACGTGAACAGTATTCTTCTGTCATTTGCTCCTTGGTCCATATTAATAGTATTAGATAATGAATTCTTCCCTAGAATTTAGATCTTCCATGTTTTAATAATTCTGCCGAAATGCCGTCGGTCCCTGGCGCTTTATTCTTTTTTAGTTTCTTTATAATCTGAACCACTTCTTCTGATATTAGAGAGTACATATTGGTTTTCTATTTTACATGCTTGTAATATTGTAATACTCCTACGAATTTTATTTTATCTTCATTTTAACTATGTCTAGATTATTGTATTACTGAGTAAACTACACACTGATTTATGCAGTGATAAAGTTGGTATTTGCAGGATTAGTAATAATCCGATAATATGATACATTTACTTGTTCCAACGGATATTTTCTTAACTATATAGTATTACAGATCAAACGAATCTACTCAGTTTGATCAATATTCATTTGCTACCACTATTTCTCCCCAGGAACTTTCTATTTCTTCGAGATTTCAATGATAAACTGTCCGCTGCAAATCTATTTGATGATGATGATATTTGTATATTATGATAAAAATGCAACGTAATTCATTCTAAATAAAGTCTCCTTCAAATTATATACTTCGTTTTATCGGACTACCATATCTATCTGGTCGACATTATCAGCGTTAGATCCACAATGCCATTATGGAACCACGACAGTCAGTAGATGCCACTATTATAAAAATTGCCGTATCTGATACTCCTTTCACTTAAAATTACCACTTACGTATCTTTGTGCTAGTCTGCGGTAAGAACAAATAATAACAATAATAATAATGGGATGATTATACGAGATAGAAGCCGTGTTTTGAAAGAATCACACAGACACCTTTACATGGTCGTTGCATAAAACAGACCAGTACTAGCAATTTTTTAAAAAATTTGACTGTCCAATGCTAGACTACCTATAAGATAGATCTTATTAACCATATTTACATAATTATTTGGCAGGATTTATTTATTTATTAAGCTCAACAGGCCTTGTAGGCCTAGGGCTAAAATGTTTACATTTTTGATTACATTTTATTTTAGTCTTATAAATTTTATTTAATTACACTTTAGTCTTTTTATACACTTCTTCACCCCCTCCCTTTATCTTCTTCTGTTCAATGCTAGTTCTTTCCATCTCTCAATGTTACTTTTCTTCAGGTCTTCGTACACACTGTCCTTCCATCTTTTCCTTGGCCTGTCTTTCCTTCTCTTTTGTATTGGTTTTCGTAAGAGTACCATTTTGGCATTCTTTTACTTCTCATTCTCTCGATGTGTCCCAAGTATCGTATTCTCTGTGCTTTGATCGTTGTCGTGATCGTTGGCTGTTTATATAGCTCTTCCAATTCTTTATTGGTTCTTCTTCTCCATTGACCTTCTATTTTCACACCTCCGTATATTGCTCTTTGCATCTTTCTCTCCTATATTTCTAAAAGATCTGTTTCTGACTTTTTCAGCACCCATGTTTCGCATGCGTATGTTATTATAGGTCTGATAACAGTCTTATAAATTCTGATTTTTGTTTTTTTAGATATGTATTTTAATTTAATTAATATTCGTAATGCTCCATACTTTGCATTTCCTTTAGCTATTCTTGCCTTTATCTCCCCTTCCTCATGGCCATTTTCATCTATTTTGGCTCTCAGGTAATTCATTTCTTTGGCTCTTTTGAACGAGTATGTTTTTTCTCCATTTATTTGTACTATAACGTTATTTTCTTTTTCTTTTTGGATATCTTTCATTATCATATACTTTGTCTTTTCTTCATTTATTTTCAGTCCCAATTTTTGGGCTTCTGTTATTATGTTTTTAATTAACTTTGGTAGTTCTCTCTTGTTTGTTGCTGATAGTGTCAGATCATCTGCAAATGCTATGTACTCGTATTGGTGGCCGTTTTTAAATATCGTTTCTTGCAAGTTTATTCTGCATTTCCTGATATTTGGCAGGATACCTACTTACGTAAAATTGATTTTCTTCTTACGATGCCTATCAAATCCGGATGTTGGCCATCAGCATGGCTATCCGAACTTTGCTTACTGCTATTCGGCATAGTCAGGTTGTAGACGTATTGAACCACTTTCTCAAGTTTTGAAGCGAAGATATTCTTCTTCATCCTGGTCCTCTCTTTCCACATACTTTGCCCTGAAGGATGAATTGCAACAAGCCATATCTCTGTTCATTCTTCGTAATACTGCCAAGATATTCTAATTTACGCTCTTTGATTGTGTTAATAATTTCATATTACTTGCCCATTCTATGTAGGATCTGAACATTCACACGAGCCATCCATGAAATTCTTAAAATGCATCTGTAGCATCACATTTCGAAGGCCTCGAGTTTTCTTAGAGAAGATTCGGAAAGTGTTCAGGTTTCTACTGTGTATAATAACAAAAAATACAAAGCATCTGATGATGATGATTTTGGTACTAAGTGGTAAATCGGCACTTCTGAAAAGAGACTTCATCGTTGCGAACGCTGATCTTGCTTTTCCTGTGCATTGTTTTATTTCAGTAGAGTGGTTCCATTGGCTGTTTATGTTAGTACCAAGGTAAATGTAGCTATCCACCCTGTCAATTGGTTGTTGGTTAGGGTATCCAAAGCCGTGTATTTAATTTAATATGTCACGCTTACTGACTACCATTTACTTTTATTTATTTGTTTTTTTTTCGTATTCAGATTAAGTTCATGTTATCTGCATATGAATAAGGACATGGACACAAAGCATCCTTGTCTGACTCCTCTATCTATGGCGAAAGCCTATGTGTGTGAACTGGTCATTTACTTTAATGTTGGCAGTTTGGTTGTAATATAAATTATAAATGATTCTTAAATCTCTATTATCTAAGCACGCTTCTTTCAAGAAGGTTATGAGCTTATCATGTCTTACTCTATCAAATGCTTTTATATAGTCGATAGAACAAGTATATACGTCACAGTTGATATTACGCCAGTCAATGGGAGCAAGAATAGGATATTATCTCCGAATTCTATCCTATCTATCATGGATTTTAATGAAATTTTGGGCCTAGCCTCCACTTATCTCCTAATTCAAAGTCTACCCTATGTCGATGTGTGCTTTTATCTTGGGGGTGGTTCCCACCCCTTTTGAGGGGTGGAAAAATTTTGGTTAAAATTACCACGGAATTCGATAGAGCACCTAATTCCAAGCAAAAACTGTTCTATAATTTTTTTTTGAAAACTCAATACTTTTTGAGATATTCGTGGTTGAAAATTGGCCATTTTCTTTGAAACATAATACCTTTTCGAACGGTTTTTTGCGAATATATATGCATCTAACTAAAAAAACTATATTTAACATTTTTGTAGGCTATAAAAAAATAAAGAGACACTTGCCTTCATAAATCTTCTAGTTATAATACAAAAAGACATATATTATGGTAGGTGAAAATAGTTTGTTTTTTGGTACATTCTTAAGTTGGTGTGTTCAACTTGAAATAACAGAGAAACGGTCGATTTTAGGTGTATAATGCTACTAATACCATTTGTAGTGCTTGAAAAGACCTTTAAAACGAGCTATATAAAAGGTCCATTACATTAAAACTAAGCGAGATATGCTGTAAACAAAATTGATAACTAATGTATTTTAAGAAAAAATGAGAAGTAATTTTAACCCCCATCCACCAAAATGTAAATACATAGTTTTCCTTCCACAATGACAATACCTTTTATTATTGTGTTATTTCTATGTTCAAAAAGTTGGACGGGTTTAAAATGAATGGTTTTTGAAAAAAAAGATCAAATTATAGAGAGCATTTTTAAATTTTCTTAAAAATCTTCCTTTTTCTCCATGTAACTTAAAAATGATAAGAGATATAGTAATGAAAAATAAAAAGGAAATTTTTATCTGAAAAGCCCTACATTTTTGTGTGGTATCTTTTTTCGTATCTCTTATCTTTTTCGAGTTACATGGAGAAAAAGGAAGATTTTTAAGAAAATTTAAAAATGCGCTCTGTAATTTGATCTTATTTTTTTCAAAAACCATTCATTTTAATCCAGTCCATCTTTTGGAACATAGAGATAACAATATAATAAAAAGTATTGCAGAAGGAAAACGATGTACATATTTAAATTCTGATGGATGAGGGGTTAAATATACTTCTCATTTCTTCTTAAAATACATTAGTCATCAACTTTTTTGCAGAATATCTCGCTTAGTTTGAATGTAATCGACATTTAGTATTGCTCATTTTAAAAATCTTTTCAAGCACTGCAAAACTTATTAGCATCATTATACAACTAAAATCGACAGTTTCTATGTTATTTCAAGTTGAATACACCGATTTGAGCATGCAGCAAAAAAAACAAACTCTTCTTACCTACCATATCCCTCTTTGTGTTTTAACTAGAAGATTTATTAAAGAACGAATCTCTTTGTTTTTTTATAACCTACAGAAATATTTTGTAAAGTTTTTTTGTTAGATGCATAGTTTTTAAGGTATTCGCAAAAATCCGCCCGAAAAGGTGTAATTTTTCAATGAAAATGGCCAATTTTCAACCACGAATAAATCAAAAAGTATTGAGTTTTCAAAAAATAATTATAGAACAGTTTTTGCTTAAAATTAGGTTCTCTAGCCTCTTCCGTGGCTATTTTAACCAAAACATTTTTCACCCCTGAGAAGGGGTGGGGACCACCCCCAAGATAAAAGCGCACATCGGCATGGGGTAGACTTTGTTTCTTGAGCTATTCCCTACTTACTGTGAAAATATCAAGTAAATCGACGTGTGTGTGTGTGTGTGTGTGTGTGTGTTCACAAAGAGGGGATGGCATTAGATGAACTTTTTGCCACAGATTACAAGTAAATCGACGTAGAAGGATGGAATTCGGAGCCAAATACCCTCATTGACTCCCCTATATCTCTACACGTTTGCATAAGCATTTGAACAGCGATACATGACAAGCACTGTCAGAATAAAAATACAATTTGATATTATTGTTAAGGCCGTCTACGTAGCTAGTTAAAATCTTTCCAAAAGTAAAAAAAAAAATCCGAAAAACCGTCTTGGCGTCTTTTGACATCATCCGCAGCGAAAGGGTTAACCTGTAAAAAGCACTGATGATGAAATTGTTATTCTAAAAACGTTCTATGATGTGGCCCTTTTTAGGGATATTAATAAAATATACCAGTACTATTTTAATAATAGTACCAGTATGGACCAGTACCGTTTTAATAAAAGTACCAGGGTAGTACAAGAGCCGTCTCTGTTTCATGCTTCGCTCGATTGGAGGCCGCCAGTATTCTTATTTAAGTCGACGATGCGGTACGTAGGTACTGGTAGGTAATACGCTGTGTAGGTAACTATCTCTTCGATATGCGATGGCAAGAACGTTACAAAACAACGACTAAATAAAAACAAAAAGAGAAAAGGATATGAAGAAGTTAGGGAATACACGGTACTGCTCATTTCTCTTCTCATGTTTTTTTTCTGTCGACCTTCATGCTGTTTTTAAAGCGTGCAATTCGACAGTCATCGTTATGATGACTGAGCGCCGATGTTTTCCAGTCGGTCACTATTAACAGAGGTTCTCAAACAAAAAGTCTATTTTGTTTTTTATACCATACCACGCACATTGTACCGTATATAGCAGTACCTACACCGTATATACCGTGTATAGTCAACGCCATGTGCTGCAATTCTAGCAGAAGCGCAGGAACCTCCTCTAAACCTTAGAAGAGAATTCTTTTCTAATAAGTTTCTATTAAAGGACTTTCGACTCACATAAATTATTAAGTAAAATTAACAGTCTCACTGAATATAACTTAACAAATTCTTATTGGAGAATTAAAACTTCTCCCCCTCTTACAGATGCTTATCTAGAAACTAACAACTTTAGCATTAACACTAAACAAATATTACCCATATATAACTTTTCTATCGAGGAAATCGCAATCTTTCCAAAGATCATAAAACCTACATACAGAAACTTACCATGCCAAAACAATAAAATTAATTTTATCTGAATTTTCTAATTATAAATGCATCTATACAGATGGTTCTAAAACATGTACTATTGTAGGTAGCGCTTATTATGTTTCTAATATAAAAAGTGGTAATTCTTTTAGACTACCTAAATTTACAGTTGAGTCCCTGAATCTTTACCCGTGCGTCATCATTTAAAGCATACAAAATAAGTCGATGATAAGTTGAAAATTGAAATTTACTAAACGCAACTGCAAGTCACTTACTGTCACTTGCTGTTGCGTTTAATAAATTTCAATTTCCGACTTATCATCGACTTATTTCGTATGCTTTAAATGATGACGCACGGGTAAAGATTCAGGGACTCAGGGACGTATAGAATTTGTCTTTCTATTATTTAAAGCCTTTTTGTGTTCCGTTATATTATGTTTGTTAAAGGTTCTACCAGTTTGACCGATGTAAGTTTTTGGGAAGTTACCACATGTAAGTTTTTATACGCCACACTATAAGTCATTTTTCTTTTGGCTCTTGTTATTTATAAATTTGCTTAAGTTGTTGTTTGTTCTAAAAGCTTGTGGTTCCTTGTTTTTTCTGTTTGGCAGTTTTTGTTGATAATCGGGCAGAAAATACTGGGTATTTTCTCTGGTGGTAGACTTATAGTAGACTAATTTCAGGGCTTTCTTATGAAAATTTGAAATCTAGAAAATTTATGGATTGATTCTATTATGTTTGTATTACAAAGTCAATATGACCAGGAAGTAGATAAAGGTAAGGTAAAAATGGGACAAGTTGCCAATTTGTTCCTATAATGCATACTAGTATATTTTCCACATATCTTCACCAATATAAAAACTGTGAGTTTCTAAATTGGTTCCAGTATTTAGAAATTTTGCTATTATGGAGACATCTATTAGGTAGCTCTGTTAGTATTGGGATTGTTGTTGTCTTCCTGTTTTTAAAAGTTCGGCTATTTGCCATTATACCATCATATCCTGAACCTCTATTGTTTTTTTCTTTTAATACTCTTTTTATTTAGACTACCTCTAGAGTCTAGAGGAAAGTAACCAAATATAGAATTCCCTGATTTCTCCGAAAATATAATTTGGAAGCGCACTACAATATCTACCATCCTCTATTTCAGTCGCTCTCTTTATTATCGTATTCATACCTCTGTGTCAGATGCGCGAACGATACGTGTCTGACAGGCACGTTTTGTTTTATCGTCTCGCAGAAAATTTCAAAGGTAAATTTATATTCAACGAGTATTATTGGCTATTATGCATGAATACAGACTTGTTATGCTATTGCATATATCTGTAATTAAAACATTACGACCTGAAAAAATGTTGATACGAGTTTGAACTAATGTACAAATCCAAATATGGACAGTCGTTTGGTGCCTAATTATGGAATAGTGGATTAAGTGTAAGTGGGCTCATTATGATTGTGCTGGTCCAGAGTTTCATACATGGATCTGTGATGTCTGCATGTGAATTAAGCTACTTCTTTCATTTTTCACAATTTTCTTATTTAAATTTATTTGATCTCAGATGTTTATGTCTATTTTTGTTATTGATACGTTGGTTTATGCCTATATTCCATATATGGGTACCTATTCCATATTTGGTTATTCATTTGGGATTTTGTTTTTTTGTTCAATTTTTTTTGTTAATTAAGATATTTAATTGAAACAACATTCGAAAATAATATTTCAATCAACCAAGATAGTTATCGTTCACCACCCTAGATCAGCTCAGTCTCTCAAGGTGTGTGTTCGTCTTGTCCTAATCTTAAATATGAACCCTGAAAATTTAGAATGGAAGCAAACAGTTAACCAATCATGTTTATTGTTCAATAAATATAATAAAAATGTGACTTATTAAATGCATTAACAAGTATATATTCAAATTCTTGCCAAAAACTAACAATTCTTGGATTATCCTTATGGCTTTTGGTATCTGGTTCGATGGTAACTTCTTGATGTCGAATGGTACTGCTGTTGGTTCTGCAACTGGCTCTGGCGACGTGGATGCTCTGGACCACCAGGCCTAGAGGTGTTGGTTAGTTGCAGTCTAGATAAAATTCATTGCAGTTTGGATGATTTTGTCCTCGTTGTTGTATCGCCGGCGATTGAGGATTCTTGAAGCTCCCGGAGGGAGGACGGTGATCTTTTATCCCAAAAACTAGAGAATAATAAAACACACATCAAACATCAAGAAGTAGAAACCAAAATGTACCAAGTCTGCCATTCTTTTAAGAAATAATCGTCCAAAAGAGTAGCAGATGACAAGAATAAATTAAATGGAATTAAGATTGATACTACCTACTAGTTAAAATTTGATTACTAAAAGCATATTAATAGATGGAAAGAAATATAGAAACCAAATACATAGTTGGACATTTGGAGGTTAGAGAAAAAAAGAATGTGTGTGTACTTTCTACGCACGTAAGGAGATATTCTTCTATTATATAATAGGTAATTTAAACGAAGTAAATATACTTAAAAGGTTATTTGTACTTATTTTATTTAAAAATCAAACTAACTTTCTTATCTACCACTTTCAAAAAAGAAGAATATCTTTAAAAATTATATAATAATATACTTACAATCATAAAATCTATAAAAAAATAAAAAAATAATAACTTGCTTGGGGCTTGAACCCACTTCACGTCTACCGCTCCGTACGAAAGTTGACGGCATTTCAAACTGCACCACATTCGAGTGTACTTCATGCGGGAATATACACAAACTAAACGTTTACACCATAAATTTATATGAATTTAATAAAATTATTAGTTTGATTTTTGTCGAAATAAAATACAACAAAATATAGAGTAAGAAAACGATATATGAGATGAAGATTTGTAGAAAGTTTGTTCGTAATCAGATTATGTAAATTAAAGCATTGCCTACTAATAGGTAACTACATTATTTTGTTTACATTTTCCAAATAGATAGGTATTGAAACTATTAGGTATTTCCAACTGAAACATTTAGAATTACGTACCTGCGGCTTTTCAAAACTATTTAAAAAGTCACTATAATTATAAATTTGATTTTATTTCTGTCCACACATCAATAAAAACTAATATTATACAATATTTTTGTTTACCGATAACCTCCATATTGAACAATTATTGACAGATCATTTCAAAATTTCAACACCCAATCAGAGCCCTTATAACCACTAATACCATACTGTCGGTGTGCGTATGCGCGGGGATCAATCAAATTTTACCCTCAATCGATTCGCCGCTAAAGAAGAATATCTTCAAAAATATTATAAAACTATTATAAAAAGCTAGGTATGCATAGGTATGCATGTAGGAATAAAATGATTGTAATTAATATATTAGAAGAATAAAATCTCACCCTAAGAGAATAAGTGTTGATGGGTAAATAAATCTAATATTAAAATTTCATGCATTTTTAAGGAATAATTCTTCCCTTCCATTTTCAGTTTGTGTCAGTGAGTAGAGATGAAGTGTCACTGTCATATCAGCGAAACACACAACACAGAACATGAAATTTGAAATAACGACTATGGAACACAAGATTAGATCAGATGCTAGAATATAAGATTATAAAGTATGTTCAGTATGACTTAGATGAAAAGAGAGTTGCCTATAGAACGGGCGTCAAACAGGTTTTTAACGGAAAAACAAGTTAAAACGAATACAGAAGATAATTGTTAATGAAATCTTGAAGAAAATAAAGTAAAATAGTTATTTAAAAATAAAATAGCAAAGATGTGACGTTTGTACGGCCACATTTAAGACGAATGACAACAAATAGAGTAGTTAAGACGACGAGAGACGGTTACCAATAGGAAGACGCTCAGTGGGAAGACCATGAAAACGATGAAACGACAACTTACTAGAGGCACATTGAAAACACAACAGCAGTTGCGGTTCTAGACCAAAAAAACTGGGGGGCAAGGGAACACAACCGATAAATAAACAAGATAACGTGCCTTTTTAACGATGATTATAGTACAAAAGTCCTGTAAAAACTGGGGGGGGGGCTGCTGCCCCGCTGCTCCGGGCTAGAACAGCTACTGCACAGCAGTTATGTCTATACAAAAGGAACAAGAAGAAGAATATTTTTATTGTAATAAAATACAGTAACTAAAATTATTGTATTATTAAGAAAAATAGCGTAAAACTAATCTGATAATACCCTGAGCAACTAATTTACTTTTGTTGCATTTTTAATGACAGGTATACAGGCTTTGATTTACGACTCCAAACACTGACGTTTGGAAAAATCAGTTTGTCAAGTCGAAGCATCTGATTCCCACAATCTACAATACCCCTCACTAGGCGTGAATATCGGCCGATATTCACTTCTCCATTAGTTTTGAGCGCTGATCTTGGTGTACCTCGCCACCTGTAGCGTAGATAATACGCATCGAAAACTATCAGAAACCATCAACAGCTCATTTTAATTAGATTTTTTTATTCTAAATGTATATCTGGAGAGACGGATGGTCGTCCCTGTCCGTAACCTACCCATAATCAAAGCAGCACAAACGAAACAATAAAGAAGTTTGACAATGGAGCATCGTGAGGCAAATTGAGTTCCTACTGATCGTCTTAATGATTTGTATTTTATGTTTTGGGTAGTGAATACACCAGTGGCACTAAACAAACAGAGGGCCTTTGGTATACCGTAGGTGTAACGAAAGAATTATTTTTTCCTTGATTTTTTCTTCGTTTTCTCTAAGACAAAGCTTTGGATGAAACTCAATAATGGCATTGCATTATTTATCAACTTAACAATAGTAGAGAAAAGTTTAAAGGAGAGCTAAAAATCACACAGAGCTCTTATCTCATTTACTTATTAAGGATTTTTGATGAAAATTATAAAGAATTTCCTTATTTTTACCTATTAAGTTATAAAGATATCCCTTATCCCTTTTGTGTACTGAAAATGTCGTATAAGATCAGCAAAAGTAAAGGAAAAGGTACCCCCCCATTAAGATAGGCAAAATTTCCTTACTCCCAGAATGAATTTTTTCGTTCTATGTGATTAAAAAATAAGACGCGCAATATTTTAGGTGGCATGCAATCAATTTAAAATTTTTAAAAAATTCTAAAGGTATAGTTTAGGAAGACTAAGTTTTCACTCTAATGGCATATAGAACATCCCACCAGAATGAAAACAATGGGAACCTTCTCTGGTTACACCTCCGAGGCTTCTACAATTTGCAAGCCATACGGATGCTGAGACTAAGGAAGATGAGGGAATTCTACAATTTACAATTCACGTCCCATCTGCTCAGCGCGGTAAAGTTCCAACGAGAATGGTTCCCTTCATACTCCACACAGAGTAAATATAAATCAAAAATTAATAACCATTTTCAATTTCGTTGCAAAACGAAAATACAGCCGAACCATGTTCTAGTCCAATCAGAGAGTGCTGCAAGCACCTCTACCGGTTTCGAAACTTATTAGTCTCTCATCAGGAGGCACATATGCTGCTCTCCCCGATCCAACCAAAACAAACCCCAGCGTGCAGTCCCGAATTGCAACGAACGAAATGGCATAGATGCCCTAGCGGCAACTGCTAGCAAAAAGACTAAGTTTTCACTCTAATGGCATATAGAACATCCCACCAGAATGAAAACAATGGGAACCTTCTCTGGTTACACCTCCGAGGCTTCTACAATTTGCAAGCCATACGGATGCTGAGACTAAGGAAGATGAGGGAATTCTACAATTTACAATTCACGTCCCATCTGCTCAGCGCGGTAAAGTTCCAACGAGAATGGTTCCCCTCATACTCCACACAGAGTAAATGTAAATCAAAAATTAATAACCATTTTCAATTCGTTTTGCAACGAAATTGAAAATGGTTATTAATTTTTGATTTACATTTACTCTGTGTGGAGTATGAGGGGAACCATTCTCGTTGGAACTTTACCGCGCTGAGCAGATGGGACGTGAATTGTTCTCGTTGGAACTTTACCGCGCTGAGCAGATGGGACGTGAATTGTAAATTGTAGAATTCCCTCATCTTCCTTAGTCTCAGCATCCGTATGGCTTGCAAATTGTAGAAGCCTCGGAGGTGTAACCAGAGAAGGTTCCCATTGTTTTCATTCTGGTGGGATGTTCTATATGCCATTAGAGTGAAAACTTAGTCTTTTTGCTAGCAGTTGCCGTTAGGGCATCCATGCCATTTCGTTCGTTGCAATTCGGGACTGCACGCTGGGGTTTGTTTTGGTTGGATCGGGGAGAGCAGCATATGTGCCTCCTGATGAGAGACTAATAAGTTTCGAAACCGGTAGAGGTGCTTGCAGCACTCTCTGATTGGACTAGAATATGGTTCGGCTGTATTTTCGTTTTGCAACGAAATTGAAAATGGTTATTAATTTTTGGTATAGTTTAGGCTTCTACAAAACATGTCTCTTTTTTATAGACCTGTCGGTTGAGTGTACCGCAGTGGCGACTCGTGGTAATTTAAGGAGGGTGTTCAGTTAAAGAATGTAATTATACAAACGGTGAATAAGCGCTGCAGGCGAAGAATTTTTGGGGCCTCGCCAAAAGATGTTCTGTAAAATGAAACCTATCTTTGACCCGATTAGTCAGGATGTCACACACTTTTTTTGTTTTGTGCAGAATATGATACCTACTGAATGATGACGCTTCTTCCGTGGTGAAGGTGGAGGCAGAAGTTACGAATATTGAAATGGCTTTGTCAAAACTGTTTAAAAATCCGTTTATTTTAACGGCATCCAAAGACCGAGATTGAAATTATAGTTTTATACTTTGAAAATACTAAACATGGAAAACAAAATAAAGAATGTAGTTTATCACACCCACATAATCACGAAGATTTTCTATATTGTTCAACTTTAAAACGATGTTTAAGCTTTTTGTTTCTTATTGCACATTCTTGTACCAAGTTTATCTCCGGCCAAGTTAGTCCATTCTTTTTATAAGAAGTCGTTTTTCAAAACTATTTGCATATTTTCTTTTATAAACTTCACTGAATAAGGCTCCAACCTAAAAAAACTACCTACCAATATTGTATTTAATAAAATCCCACAACAGAAAATGCCAAACTGTGAATCGAAACGCCCCGCCCCGGTCTCTGTGTGCAGTGCACAAATCGTCAATGTTTTAAGATAGGACAATCATTGGTTCACGGATTTAAGAGCTCTCGTTCTTCTATAGGGTTACTGTATAGTGGCTGGGTTCAATTTGAATTCTGCACTTACCACGTGCATCTAGCGTATCGGTGTTGTGCAAATAAATTATGAGATTAACAAATACAGTTATATTTTAATGATACTATGATATTTATGAGAATTAAGAAAAAATATTTTAATGATATTTATGAGATTTTTAAATATGTGTTTTAATGAAATTTGATTGGGTGTTCACTGCACAAGTGAACCAAAGGAGAGCCCCTGAGTGTACCTACATACCCTCAAAATGGATTTTTTTAAGTGTATTACTTTTATTTTGGAGATCGCTGCAAGTCTAATTTTTTTATTTTGATTATTTTATCAGCAACTATATTTTTATATTTTTTTCAGATTTTTCGATAAGGCGTCTCACCTTTAAAAACCCAAGCATCTGGTATTTTGGGGACATTTTGAGATTGTCCCTATTTTCTAGACTGTAAAATAGATCAAGTAAAGATTTTTTTATAGTTTTTAGCTATATCTTCTTCTTCTTCCTCTTTATAAGCAATTCTGCTTGTTCATTGGCGGATTGATACCTCTATGGAAGGTTGTCACTCCATCTTTTGCGCGGTCGGACGATACTTCTACCGATTGGTGATTTATCTCGTGCTATTTTGACCACACGTGTCTCCCCCATTCTGATTATGTGGTCATTCCATCCTTTTTTTCTATTTAGTGTCCATTCGTTTATACACCGTACGATACATTGTCTTCTAATATCTTCGCTCCTCTTTCGATCTCTCAGTGTATTTCCTGTAATTCTTCTCAGTACTCTCATCTCTGCTGTTTCCAGTAGTCTTTGTGTTGTGGCTGTATCGGGACTTGTTTCTGATGCATATGTCATTATTGGTCTTACACTGGCTTTATAAATTCTTGACTTCATCTCAGTGTTAATATGTCGATTTCGCCATATAGTGTTATTAAGGCATCCTTCCAATCTATTTGCTTTTTGTACTTGATTTCTCACTTCTTTGTCTAGGTCTCCGTAACTTGACAATGTAATTCCAAGGTATTTTACTTCCATTACTTGTTCAATACTGATACCATCAATTTCTATTTTGCATCTGATTGGTTCTTTACTGATTACTATTGTTTTGGTTTTCTGAGATGAAATTGTCATATTGAATTCTTTTGCTCTTATGTTAAATCTGTGGACTAATCTTTGCAGACTATCTTCATCTTGGGCTATCAATATTGCATCGTCTACGTAGCAGAGTATTTTTACTTCTTTGTTTCCCATTCTATAACCTCTTCCTTTGTTGACGTTTTTGATGATTTCATCCATGATTAAATTGAAAAGCATAGGACTCAATGAGTCTCCCTCTCTTATTCCGCTGCCTATATCTATAGGTTCTGTAAGTTGTCCATCTATTCTGACTTCCATTTTGTTGTTTTGGTAGATGTTCTCAATAGTTTTTATGATATCTAGAGGGACTTCTCTATTATACAGAAGATGGATTACATCTTTGAGTTTTACTCTGTCAAATGCTTTCTTTAAGTCAATCAGACATAGCTGATGAAATGCTGGTCTATTATAATCCAGTGATTTCTCAGTAATTTGCTTTATGACGAATATTGCATCTGTACACGATCTTCCAGTACGAAAACCCTGTTGTTCATCTGCTAAACTTATCCTCTGATTCATTACGTCTTGTAAGATTTTAGTTGTAAGTTTTAGGGTAGTATTTAACAAGTTGATACCTCTGTAGTTTTTTGGCTGCTTTTTATCTTCCTTTTTGAATAGTAGAATTAGTTCGCTCGTTCTCCATTCTTCCGGTATTTTATTGTGTTTTTTGATTTTGTTAATTAATGTTGTTAATCGTTCTGTCATTGCTGCTCCACAATATTTCAGTAACTCGTTTGGTATTCCATCCGTTCTAGAGTTCTAGCATCATTTGTTCTTCCTCTGCATAGAGCTTTTTAGGTAGTCAATCCATGTATCCTTTTCTATGTGTTTTGGTTCTATTAGTTCCTTTACCTCTGTTCTTTGACCTCTTATAAAGCGCCGTATTTCCTTTTGGATACCATAAAAATCATGTTCAGTTTCTTTCAAAAAACGTTCCCAGTGATCATTTTTTATTCTTCTTACTACTGAATGTGTTTCGTTTCTTATAGTCTTATAATTATCGTATGCCTCTTGTGTTTTAGTTTTTTTACCTATATAACTGAAGTAATTGATTACTTTAGTTAGGACATTTTAAAATGAGGAGAAATTTGTTCAAAACCCCCAAAAACGTGGATTATTTTGGGGGTTTGAACGTGTTTCGTCCAATTTTTTAGATGTCCTAAAGAACTCAGCTATTTACTTCAACATATACATATATAACCTATAAAAAATCCTTGATTTGATCTATTTTGAAGTCTATAAAATGGGGAGAATTCTCAAAAACCCTTAAAAACCAGTTTTTCGGATTTTTTGAGGTAGCGCACTTTTACTCTGGGCTAATTAGCAAAATTCATGGAAAAGTTATTTACCAGCAATTTTATTGCTGGAATCGAATTATAAGATCCTATATATTAATAATATAGGTATGCAAAGTCCGCAGATAGTGTGCTACTTTTTTTATAAACAAAATGGCGCCGACAAATCGTATTTTTTTCAATTATTGCTCTATAACTCCGAAGATTTTAACTTTATAACAAAAATACCCAAATAAAAATTCACCGCAATTAAATTCTGCATGGAGATATGTTTTTCACGATTTGCTCCGACGAAAATTTTCCTCGGAAAATGCGGGTTTTCCTAACAAAAACTCTAATTTTCAAATAAAGTTTTAGGTAAGTAATTATTAATCAATAATTAAATAACTTAGTGACATCAAAGCTTTCTTGGCATAGATTGTAATTCCAGAAGCCGGTGAAAATTAAACGAATATTTTAGCAACAATTCAATTGTTAATTAACAATTTATGATCGCAATAATAACCAAAATAATCATGATACATTGATCAAACTTATAAAGATTATAAAGATGATATGATTATTTAATATTTTATCGACAAAATATAAATTTTTCTTTTTTTGCATAATCTTTAAATTTTGAAAAAAAAAATAGTTATAATACGCTGGTCTAATTAGTAAAGTACAAAGAAAGGTTATTTACCAGCAATTTTATTGCTGGAATCGAATTATAAGATCCTATATATTATTAATATAGGTATGCAAAGTCCGCAGATAGTGTGCTACTTTTTTATAAACAAAATGGCGCCGACAAATCGTATTTTTTTCAATTATTGTTCTATAACTCCGAAGAACTTTATAGAACTTTACACCAAAAACACTCAAATAAAAATTCACCCCAATTTAATTCTACATAGAGGCATGTTTTTCCCGATTTGCTCCGACGAAAGTTTTCCTCGGAAAATGTGGGTTTTATCAACAAAATCTCGAATTTCCAAATAATTTTTTTGGGCCAGTAATTATTTATCAATAATTATATAGCTTGGTGAAATAAAAGCTTTCTTGGTATAGATTATAAATTCAGAAGCCGGTGAAAACGAAACGAATACTTTCGCAACAATTCAATTGTTAATTAACAATTTACAGTCGCAATAACAAGCAAAATAATTATGAGACATTGATCAAACTTGAAAGATTATAAAGGTGTGATGCCTATTTAATATTTTGTCGACAAAATATAAATTTTTCATTTTTTTGCATAATCTTTAAATGTTTAAAAAAATTGTTATAAACAAATTAACATTTCTCAGAAATTGTTTATTATATTCCAATTTTAAAAATACTTAAAATGCGTATTTCATAGGTCTTGAAAATGAATGCTTTAAAAAAATTTTCCAACCATTTGCAAAAAAGTTATGAAACAGCAAAGTAAATATACGATTTCTCCGTTGTTTATAATTTGTTTTAATTGTTTCAAAGCTTAAAAGTGCGTCTATGGTACAATATAATTACTCACAAAGAATGTCAAAAATTAGTGCAATGGTTATATTTTAATCAAAGATTAAAAATACTTTTTTTTTGTAATTTTTAGCGCAAAAGTAGGCCTGATCAGGACAGAGTCGGAGCTAAAATGTTCACTCGAAGCCACTGACACGCAGCATACATTATTTATTAAAAGTGTACGTCACGCGGCCGCCGGTCGTCGCTCCGAGTGAAAATTTTAGCTACAGTACTGTATTATTCTACTTTCGCGCGTGTAAATTACAAAAAAATATATTTATAATCTTTAATTAAAATATAACCATTAAACTTATGATCGATATTTTTTTGTAACTAATTAGCTTGTACTTTAAACTCACTTCTACGCTTTGAAAGAATTAAAAAAAATTTAAACACCGTAGTAATCGTATGTTTACTTGGTTTACTTGGTATATGGTTGCAAAAAAGTTTTAAAGCATTCATTTTCAAGATATTTGAAATGCGCATTTTAGCTATTTTTTTAAATTATAATATAATAAAAACTTTCTGAGAAACGTTAATTTGCTTATAACTATTTTTTTTTAAACAATCAAAGATTATGCAAAAAAATAAAAAATTTATATTTTGTCGACAAAATGTTAAATAGGCATCTCATCGTTATAAGATTTCAAAGTTTAATCAGTGTATCATAATTATTTTGGTTATTATTGCGACCATAAATTATTAATTAACAATTGAATTGTGGCTAAAATATTCGTTTAATTTTCACCAGCTTCTGGAACTATAATCTAAACCAAGAAGGCTTTTAAGTCACCAAATTATTTAATTATTGGTAGATAATTACTTATCTAAAACTTTATTTGAAAATTAGAGATTTTGTTGGGAAAACCAGCATTTTCCGAGGAAAATTTTTGTGGGAGCAGATCGGGAAAAACACGTCTCTATGCATAATTTAATCACGGTGAATTTTTATTTGAGTGTTTTTGTGGTTAAGTTAAAATCTTCGGAGTTATAGAGCAATAATTTAAAAAAAACACGATTTTCGTGAGCCATTTTGTTTATAAAAAAAGTAGCACACTATCTGAGGACTTTGCATACCTATATTATTAATATATAGGATCTTATAATTCGATTCCAGCAACAAAATTGCTGGTAAATACCTTTTCACAAAAATGGCCTATTCTCCGATAATCAGCCCAGACTATTTACGTAAAAATCTGAAATAATTGAGAAATACAGCTTTTAATAAAATACATAAAATAAAAAAATACACCTGCACCCATCAGCAAAAAAAAATTATACACTTTTTCCAAAACAATTCATGTACACTCAATCAACGGGCCTAAAAAATATACATGTTTTGTAAAAGCTTGAAATATGCCTGTGAATTGTTTGAAATTTTTAAATTGATTGCATCCTACCTAAACAAAAACGAAAAAATGGTAATTTTGGGGTAGGAAGAGTAGGTGACGGGATAAATACGATATAAAACACGTAAAAAAAATGAAAAAATTAATTCAGCTTGTATCGACCTCAAAAAGTATGATTAACCCTGCAAAAACTCGCAAAACCCCTTGAAAAGCTTGAAAACATGTTTTTCGGGGGGTTTGATAAAATGAAAAAAACATAGACCTGCAGTGATCTCCAAAATAGTTATACACTTATTCGAAGAAAAAAAATACATTTTAGATGATTTTAGGTTGTGTACACTCAGTGCCGGAATAACCATTAGGCAAAGTAGGCAGTTGCCTAGGGGCCTCGGCCCCAAAGGGGTCCTCGTAGGGCCCAAAAAGAAAAAATAATAATTAGAATTACCTACTTAAATAAAAACTATAAATCATACATATATACCTATGTTGAAAAATTCAATCGGGCAATACCATAAACTCGCTTTCACACGGAAATCAACAGCTAGTGAAGCTGCAACCAATGAAAATGCACATGATGAAATAGAAATAGCTGAGGGAAACATAGCTTCCGTAACTGAAGAAGATGAAAAAACATACAATGCCTGTTATATTCCAGTTAAAAAAAAACCAAAAACCGAAACTAAGTTATAAATTGAAGTTAAAGATAAATTGAGCCCAGAATTCGGAAACAACATAGGATTATGGAATACCATAACTGAAGAAATATGGAAATTTTGCATTGAGAAGGGTTCTTCAAAATGTTAAAATCTTGATTGAAGTTTCTCAGCATCAAAAAAAATTTTTGAGGGCATTACAATCTATAGTTTTTCGCAAATATATCAGTGAAACAAAAATTAAAAGAGATTGGCCAACGTAGTCTTCCTCAAATGGAAATGTTTACTGCTCTCCATCTATACTTTTTGGCGAACATGGCGAACGTTTGACGAACACTCATCGACAGGCAGCGCCTTTATGGTGCTTAATTGACAGCTCTTTGGAAATTGAATTTAATGAAGAACGAGATTACTGGATTCAAGTTGATTCAAGTCTATCTTCTCATTGATTAGCGTTTAGAAGTGATACAGACATCCTTCATTCACAAAACAATGGGAACTACTTAGGCATTTTAGAACTACTTGCAGAATACGATCCTCTTTAAGCTCTCATTTAGCTAAGTATGGCAATAACGGTACTGGAAAGCCTTCTTACTTATCTCCAAAGATCTGGGAAGAAATAATAGAGGTAATGGTAATAACACGTTTTGAATACAATTGTTAAAGAAATTAAGGAAGCCAAATACTTAAAATACTATTCCTTAAGTGTCGATTTAATTTCAGATTTGTCTCATATTGACCAGTTGACCATTTATTAAGATAATATCTATGTAAATCCAACTGATGGTAAAGTGTATGAGGGTTTTCTCACAAGCATACCCATAAGTAGCCATATTGGAGAAAATCTTTATTTTGCTATTTTAATGTTTTAAAACGACCGTTGGATTGATGTAAAGGACATGAGGGGACAATCATTCAACAAACTAACATGTCAGTCAAATATAACGGTATCCAGGCTCATTTATCTAAGATTAACAAAATTGCAATTTACATTCCTTTTGCCGCACACTCGCTTAAAATAATTTAGCTGGAGTAAGTAGTAAGTGCTGCTGAAAGTTGTGTTGGAGCAATATCGTATTTTGGGTTTGGTCCGTCCGTGTACAACTTTTTTTCAGCCTCTACCCACCATTAGAAAGTTATGATCAAATGCTTAAATTAAACTCCACTTAACGATCCCATTCTCCACGATCTAGTCATTAAAAGAACAAGCAGCATTAGATGGAGTGTAAAGGCTGACGTAACAAGAGCATTGTCTAAAGGTTACAACGTCTTTAAATCTGCTGTAAGCATTCTCTTGCTGAAAACACTAATCAAAAGGATGAAATAGTTCAATAGATAAGTGTTTCTTGAAAGAAATGTCAAAAAAGAAACATTCGTAATGAATGAGTTTTGGCATTTTGGGCAACATTTTACAACGCATCAACGCTGTCAGTAAATCACTACAGAGAAAAGAGATTGCACTTAAAACTGCAGATGGAGGATGGAGATGGAGGGGTTAACCGAGGTGGTTTTGGAGGGAGAAGGCATAGAGGCCTTAAGGGGCCTCATAGCTTGGGTTGCCTAGGGGCCCCAAGATTCTTAATCCGGGACTGTGTACACTCAACCTACGGGTCTAAACAAATAGACATGTTAAAAATGGACAAATACATTTTAAAAGCCTCAACTATGTGTGTGAATTTCCAATTAAATTTCTCAACCACATTTGTGATAAAAACGTACAAAATACTTACAGTCAATTAAAAAACATAATAGATATTTAAAATATTTTGACACTCTTTAGACAACATTTGCAAAACCCCAAAAATTTAAAACAAACGGTTCATGACAGTTTTATCAGTGTTGTGATAGACATCGTACTTTGTGAAAGTTGATATAGAAATCCATAATACTTTTATCTCCTCCATTATATTTAGTATAAAATTCACTTGACTAAGCCCCATTCGACAGACATCTATAGTGGCATATCTTTCAGTGAAGTTTACCCGATATGTAAATAAAGTGGAATCGCAAATTCTGTATGCATTCGACAGTCATCTGTTTTCTTAAGCCGGCAGCTTTAGATAAAACCCCCCAGTTTTGTTTAGCCTAGTCGAATTGAAACAGAGATGATCGTTCTTTTATGTACACCACGAAAAATAGGGGTTGTGCGATGAAGGGCCCGGCAGTAAAGTAAGGGGATAATATTCTGGGTTTGATGTTTTAAAATAATTTAATTAGATTAAAGGTAGTTAGAAAACAAGTAACTTAAGCTTGATCAGCTAACGGCAGAACAATTTTCTGCTGTAATTTTTTTGTTTTATTTTATATTTGTGAAAAATATTTGGGGTGGATGTGTTGAACCATGTATGTAGATTTTTCAGCCAGGAAATCCTTCACCTCAATTCTTCAAATGTAATGTATTGTCTCAGTCAGTGGCGGGTCCAGAAATTTTTTTTGGGGGTGATGGATTTTGACAAATTGACTTATATGGAAATTGTCATATCGGACCAACTAGATCCAGACATAGAAATAAACCAAAGAATATCTAGCAATGACTAAAACTAGTTTTATGAAAATTATGTCATTTTTTTGCAATATCATACAAATCATCTCAGTTTAGAACAGTATTCATTTGGCTTTCGACAAATAAACATCACATCGTATCGTTAGCAAATGAATTAAGCCATAATTACAGTAATTAAGGTGATAATTAAAAACCGATTGTTATTAAAGTTAGAAAGTTTTTATTTGCAAAATTAAAATTCGACTGTGATAAGATACAAAAGTTTTATCTGCACAAATAAATAGTTACACTGTTAAATATTTCATGGAATATATGGCCTGGAATAGTCCAGGCAATCTCGGGCCATAGTGTGAGATGGGTGTACTGAAAAATGGAAAAAGACAATATGGTTTCCCTACCGACAACATCAAGTGAAACATTACTTTTTCAACAAAATCAAGTGCTCTTTACTGAGAATCAAGCCAGAAGTCAAAATGAGCAGATGTTCTACAACGCCTGGTTGCAGGAAAAACAAGAAAGAGAAAATCTACATATCGTCATACAACAAATGAAAATCCAAATAGATACCCTACAAAAGAAGATAGGCGAAGAAAAACAACAGCACAATGAAGATATAGAATATCGCACAGACGACGAAGAACTGTGTAAAGAAACGGAATGGATTCGAGTCCAAAATTCAAAAAAAAGGAAGATAAGCAACTCCCCAAAGGAAGTACAGCCCCACTCCCACCAACAGAGAAGTAAACCAGATGAGACACAAACGGCACGTAAACCACCACCAGTCATTATAAACAAATTGGAAAAATACGACACCCTAGTCAGCCACTTATCAGGTAAGCAAATATCTTATCAAACTAGCATGCTTGCAGGTGGAAATATAAAAATTAATGTCAAAGACGAAAATAGCTACAGAAACCTAACCAAGACTCTAAATGACACAAATCTCGAATGGTATTCGTTTGAAGATAAACAAAATAGACCTCTAAAAGTGGTTGCAAGAAAACTGCATCAAACTTGCCAAGTTAAGAACATAACGGAAGACCTAAAAAATAAGGGATATAAAATAGAAAACGTAACCCAATTACTAAGAGGAAAGGACAAATCGCCACTGCCACTTTTTGCACTTACTTTTAGTAAAGAGGAAAATACAAAAAAAGTGTATGAAATTACGGAAATTTTAAACATGAAAGTGACGATAGAAGCTTTCAGAAAACCGAATTTGATTCCACAATGTAAACGGTGTCAAGAGTACGGACATACACAAAATTATTGCAGAAGAGAACCGAGATGCGTAAAATGCATCGGAAAACATTTAACAAAATATTGTAAGAAGCCACAAGATAAAGAACCCAAATGCATACACTGTGGTGGTGCCCACCCAGCTAGTTATAGAGGTTGCACCACTGCTATATCTCTTCAAAAATTACGGAACAAACAGAGACCTACAACCAAACTACAAAACAAGGCAGCAGACATGGAGAATCCTACGCAAATCCATCCAAGAGAGGTTAACCAAAACCAAACATATGCCCAAATAGCCTCTAACCAGCCAAAACAACCAGTAGAGAATGATCTCAATTCGATATCAAACATGCTACACATACTAATAGAACGCATGAACAATCAAGAAGAATTCAATAAAAAAATCCTAGAAAGATTAAATAGCATAGAAACTAGTAGACGATAAAATGGCGGAAGAGTTAAGAATTTTACATTGGAACGCAAACGGCCTCTTGCAACATCAGCAGGAGATGCTGTTTACCTTAAATAACCAAAAAATCGATATATGTTTAATACAGTGTTGCCAATCGCATTTCTCTAGATTATCCGATAATCGCTCGAAAAATATCCGATTTGTAACGAAAAGGTACGCAAGGTCAAAAATTATTCTGTTATGAAAATCAATGTTGCCAATGTTATTCTTTTAGTCCCCTTAACAACCATCAAATAACAAAATCCGTTGTTCGTACGCCAATCAGTTGATTGTAATCAATTACCATTATGATAATTACCATAATTTATTGATTAATTAATTATTAATTATCAATTAACGTAACAATTATTAAGATAATTGATTAATTAATCTAATCTTATAATTGTAATCAATTATGTTTTCAGCAACCCAATCAAAGTTGACATTGACAGTAATTAAATATTAAATATTTGATAATGATGAGTTGATTCCATTTCTGATTAGCGTTCGAACAACCGCAACCGGCCCTTTAATCTACTATACTGGATTCTCTATTTCAAAGTTCAAAAATTTTCGTTTATAGATGAAAATCTTGTATCCTAGCTGATTATTACCTAATTCATGTATGTAAATACTATTTACTTACTATTATTATATTATTCGTATTTTGTATTATAGTAAGTGTTAAATTCTAAATAAATAAATAAATATAAATATTTCATTATTTGGATCGTTATATTAATTTATTAATATAACGCTACAGCTACATTAAAAGCATAGGCGCAAAATTTCTGGTCAATGCTTTTAAAATGCATTATTTTTTCGAGTCCTGAGACAGCTATAAGTATTATTTAAAAATTTAAACGCAGAATGAAAGATTACATTAATACCGAGGGCCGAAAGTCTCTGAAGACTTCTATAATTTTTATTCTAATATGTTACAGGGGTAAAAGGAAAAGAGAATATTGAGTGTGATTTTTAATTTCAAATATCTCATTCAAAAGAAACATTTTGTTTATTCTAAGGGACGTTCAGCCTTCGATAATAAGGTAATCTTTCATTCTGCGTTCAAATTTTTCAAAAATATTGATTAGTCTTCTCAAGATTCGAAAAAAATGAATGTTTAAAGATTATTGGTCCGAAATTTTGCGCCTACGCTCTTTTAACAACTAAAGATTTATTACAACTAAAACAATAGAAATGTATTTGACAGTCTTGTAGTTATTAAGGTATCAAAGTTATTATCCATAATACCCGTGGTGCGTTCAGCGTTAATGTCCGGCTAAATAATTTTTATAGGCAAAAAATTTGAAGGATTTTTAGTTAATTAGTAGATATCTAGGTATTACTAGTTTCAGATAAGTAGATTTTTCTACAACCACTATTCCAAATGCATTTTTCTGCACAATTTTATGTTAACAAACTTAATATTTTCTCACAGAATAACTGACAGTAGTGTGCAGAAAACTGACGTTTCTGTGCCGGAAAGTTCTTTTCTGCATAGTACCATTACATTCATCAAAAAAATCATAAATATAATTAGGTAAAACATTAGCTTCTAATAACACAAAAATATACTGGGTGATTCATTAAAACTAAAGATCATGGACTATGCTAGACTTTCGTGACGCACCCTGTATATTTAAATCTATGTTTATAAAGCGCCCATTTGAATTTAAAAGGTAACGGGTCATAGCATTTTTTAATAATTTTCTAAAATAAGTACACAAACAATTTTATTCCATAAGTAGTTTCCATACTTTCTAATTTCAAAATTTCACCCTGTATTATTGTTAATTATATTTCGTTAAAATTGGTTGTAAAGCAGCTTTTAAAAATATAAAAATATATAGGGTGTTCCAATAAAAATAAAACATATGGACTCTGCTAGGCTTGCGTCAATCACCCTGTAGATTTAAATTTATATTTAAAAAATGCACATTTATATATATTAAACTCGACTGGTCCCAGCGCTTTTTATAGATCTTTAAAACAAGGACACAAATAATTTTATTCCGTAAGTGCCTTTCACACTGTATAACGGTTTTTGAAATTTGAATTGGATTAGTATGCCTTAAGTGGATGCACTTGTGCATTTAAATTCTAAACAAAAGAATCGGCACATGTCCCTTTTGTCAAAAGATGAAAAGTATCGGATGTCACTAACATTCATCAAGTATAGGCTATTTATGGGCCATTCCACGAACATCCGCCTGTTTTGGATTACTTCGACAACGAATATTTTACTGTGCAAAATAAGAAGAACGAAAGTAAATTGCAAATTACATTGTTGTTTATTGGAATAATTATTAGCGCCATTTACTTTCGTACTTCTTATCTTGCACAGTAAAATATTCGTTGTCGAAGTAATCCAAAACACGCGTATGTTCGTGGAATGGCCCATATAAAAATTTGTGTGAAACCAAACAAAATGAATGTGTTGTTGGTGTTGGGAATATGTATATGGATGAGAAAGTTTTAGTCGATGGTAGATATATTGAAAAATATCCGCAAATATCCGATTTATTTAAAGGTACGAAGAAGATACGACAACTCTCCAAAAGGTACGCAAATCGGATAATTATCCGCAGATTGGCAACACTGGTTTAATATCAGAGACACATTTCACTAAACAAACATATAATAAACTGAGAGGATATCAAATATATCAAGCTCTTCACCCTAGAAACACAGCTAGTGGAGAAGCAGCAATAATCGTTAAGAGTAATCTAATTCACCTCGAAAGAGAAAATATAGATACTGAAGCCATCCAGGCAGCTAGTATAAGTGTCAAAACAAAAAAATATGAAGTAACAATAGCAGCTGCATATTTTCCACCCAAACACAATCTAAAAAAAGAAAATTATGTCCATTTGCTTAACACGCTTGGAGAAAAATTTATTATTGGTGCAGACTTTAATGCTAAAAACACTGTATGGGGTTTAAGGTTAACCAATACAAAGGGTAGAGAACTACATGCAGCAATAGAAAAGATAAACGGTAAATGGCACTCAACTGGAAAACCAACATATTGGCCCACTGATCAAAATAAAATACCAGACTTAATTGACTTTTTCATTTCAAGAAAAGTTGCAACAAATTTTATGAAAATAGAAGAAGTTGATGGTCCCAGTTCTGATCACTCTCTAATACTACTCACAATCAGTGAGCATATAATACTAAGAGAAAATAACCCAACATTAACCAATAAGAGAACGGACTGGTCTAGCTTTAGACAGGAGTTAAGTGACAGAATTGAGCTTAATGTACCAATCAAAACTAATGAACAACTTGATGAAGAAACAGAGACACTAACCATAAATATACAACAAGCAGCTTGGAATAATACCAAACAAATTATAAGAAAAACCAAAGGACAAAATTATCCCAAAGAAATTCGAGAACTGGTGCAAAGAAAAAGAAAAGCCAGGAAGACATGGCAAAAAAGCAGAACTGCAGAAAATAAAAATATATTAAACAACCTCACCCAACAGTTAAGAAGGGAAATAGATTTAATTAAAAATGAATCAGTAAACCAATACCTAAATGATCTGACAGATGACCAAACCACTGACTACTCGTTGTGGAAATGTACAAAAAGAATAAATAGACCAACGCAACAGATTCCGCCGATTAGAAAAGAAAATGGAACATGGGCAAGAGATGGAAAACAAAAAGCAAATCTTTTCGCTTTATACTTGGAAAATGTATTCCAAAATAACGAAATGGGAAATAATCATCAAGCCGAAAACGAAGATGATCAAAGCACTGAAATTGATTTGAACAATACTGATCAAGACATAATAAAGCCTACTACTCCTAAAGAGGTTACCAACGTAATCAAAAACAATATCAATCCCAAAAAGGCTCCAGGATTTGACTTAATAACAGGAGAATTACTACAACAATTACCTAGAAAGGCCATCGTAAAAGTCACAAACCTTATAAATGCAGTATTCAGGTTGCAATATGTACCAATAACGTGGAAAACATCTGAATTAATCATGATTCCCAAACCAGGGAAACCAACCAACAAGGTAGAATCATACAGACCAATATCTCTGCTACCAATTTTATCCAAACTATTTGAGAGGATATTGCTAGCACGAATGCAACCTATACTCGACCACAGGGAAATTGTTCCTTCCCACCAATTTGGATTTCGCAATAAACATTCAACAATAGACCAAATTCATCGAATAACAGATATTATAGAGAGATCTCTGGAGGAGAATAAAATATGCTCAGCTATTTTTCTAGACATAGCAAAAGCATTTGACAAAGTGTGGCACAAAGGCTTGTTACTAAAATTAAAAAGATATCTTCCCATCCAATTTGTACATCTAATACAATCATATTTGGAAGATAGAACTTTTAGAGTTAAACAGGAAGGCGAATATTCAGAATTACGGCCAATTAAAGCAGGAATCCCACAGGGCAGTGTTCTGGGACCCATACTATATTTATTATATATTTGTGACATACCTGTTACAGAAAATATTAAACTGGCAACATTTGCAGACGACACTGCAATACTAGCAGTCGGTGAAACATTCGAAGAAACAACTAGACACCTGCAAAATGCAGTAAACAAAATAAACACCTGGAATAATAAATGGCGCATAAAAATCAATGAAGGGAAATCTGCCCATATCGATTTCACCTACAAAAGAATAAATAGTCACCCAGTTAGAATAAACAATAAAATCGTTCCGTACAAGAAAACAGTTAAATATCTAGGGCTACATTTGGATAGCAAATTAAAGTGGCAGGAACATATCAGAAAGAAAACCGAAGAACTAAAACTGAAGTACAAGAAGTTATATTGGTTATTAGGTAGAAGCTCACAACTTACAATCAAAAACAAAGTATTAGTTTACAAACAAATGCTCCAACCAGTATGGTCCTATGGTCTACAGTTATGGGGCTGTACTAGTGAGAGTAACTATGCTTGCCTTCAAAGAGTCCAAAACCGAATACTAAGAAACATAGTCAACGCTCCATGGTATATCCGCAACAAAGACCTACATCGGGAACTTCGTATAGCAACAATCAAAGAAGAAATAAAGAAGATTGCCAAGGGTCACGAAAAACGACTCCACAACCATACAAACAGGGAAGTGTTAGAACTTTTAGATAATCAAAACCTAGTCCGCAGGCTCAAACGCACCAAACCTTTTGAACTTGTGTGATAGTGATAAATCTATAAAAATGTCAGTGTCAGTTTAAATTCGGACAGTGAACCTGAGTGAACCTAGCCACAACAGTGATGTGTGCAACAATAATTATTAATTTCTAAGGTGAACCGTTGGGAATACCTAGGACAGTACAGTAGTAGATTAAGTTAAATGTAAAATGCTGGTTAGTCTTAAGATTAGGTGCATTGTTAATTTAATAAATAATAAAAAAAAAAAAGTTTAGAACTAAGATAAAGAATGGTTAAGTACTATAATTTGGTCTTTACTTTTGTATGGTGCAAAAGTGTGAATAATAAAAGTATCGACCATGAACAGAAGTGAACCATTGGAAATGTGGACTCATAGACAGATGCTGAAGATACCTTCGACAGCAAGAAAAATAAATGAAAAAATATTAAGGAGGGTCAACAAAGACTAAGACAATTGCTAAAGGCTGTTAAACGCCGGAAAATGTCTTATCTGAGATAGTGAGGGGAAATCAATATAGAATAACATAAAATCCTTTATAAAAGGTATATTTGTTAAAATCCCTATACAGGGCTACATCAAAGACAGAACTAGTTTTCGATCAGTTGACCGATCATCATCAGTGAAATCCTAAAATGTGTACAACCAGATAAAATGTTGACTAAGGTTATAAAAAGTTATAGGTTATACTCACTTAGAATATACATGCAAGCCACCAAAGTAAAAATGACAGGGTAAAAACCCTTTACAATTGATCCGTCATCGGAACATATGACAAAGATGTGAATTATAACATGGATGATTAAGATATCCAATGTTTTTCGCCCGAGGTACCAATGAGCTCTATCTGACAAGTTCACATCATGACTGTATGGAAGCAAGTGATTTTGATAACGGAAATTCTGAATGGTGACATGACAAGAATGACAGTTCCACAGGAAGTTATAATTTCCCTGTTGTTTTGTGGTATTTATTGTAAAATTTGTTAAATTAATAACAATAAAAACAGTCGTTCCCACTGTGGTAGATAGTCTGTAAAAATGGAAATAGACTTGATGTAAATGTTAAAATATTGTAGTGGAGGAAGTAGGCAAACCACATTACACATAATACAGAAAACTCAATAAACATTATCAAACCCTTTATATGTGATATCTAGGGCTTAGAAAAGCAGTTGTGTGTTTAATTAAAAGTTATCAATTATATTAGAATAAATATAGTAATGAAACACAGACTTACTCACAATCATTTAATTATACTTTGACGACCGGTTTCGATCTCTACAATATACAGATCATCTTCAGGTCGGCGTTACAAGTAGTTAAATGATGCCGTTACAAGGTTTGCGTTGCAACTTAGTTGTTGTCATATTAGTACGTCCAAATTATGCTAACTGGTTTGTTGGGATAGTGATAGGGTAAACAGACATGTTACGTAGGTTAAAACACAGTAAGATTTCAAATTTGGAATTGATCCTGAAGGAAGATGCGTATGTGAAACGGGTGATGTTTTGTTCGAATGGAGAAAGACAATGCTCCAGGAGTTGCGTATTAATTGTAGCAAAGTATGAAATGTTATTCTAGGATCTTGTACAAATGTGATGGTCTAAGCTCGTAGCTGTTATACGATGCGGGCAGAGGTCAAAGCATAGGACATGACAAATAGGAAATTGTTGTCATAAATTAATACAATTTAAGATATGTTGTTCTCAGTAAATTAACTGAGGGATGTCATAAGTATAATAATATCATAATATTATGAAGTAGTAAGTGCCATACACTATGAAACTATGAAGTGTATAGAAATAAAGGAAAGCTAGTTAGTTAAATGAAAAAATTATTATCAAAACATCGGTTAAGAAACTGTAAATTGAAAAAATTTCAAAAAGGTAAGAATAAATCATTTTCAAAAAGGTATATTAGAATAATTGGAAGTTGTTATAGTATGTGGAAGTACCATAAAAATCACTGTGTGGGTGACAAAGGTGTAGAACTGTTTTCTGATCTGGGAGGGATATATAATACAAGCTAAGATACATGCCACCATTTCTCAAGATCCCTGCATATCGCTTGGAACTCTAAGGGTTCGACAAAACAGACCAATATATGAGATAGCTAACATAGGGGAGAGGGGTGGTGTTATAAATTTATGAGAATATAATTAAAATTTAACATGAACGGGACCCAGAAAGAGTAGTGAGACTATTAAATTTAGTTGCAGTATGATTATATGGCGTGGATATAATTAAATTATTGATGAAAATTTAGAGATGAAACGGTATGTATGTGGGTGATGATAGCAGCTATTGGTTTGTGTGTGTATAATTGGATAGTGATAGTGGTTGATGGATAGAGATGAATAAGGAAAGAAAATCGTTATGAATTGTGTCAAATCAACTGTAAATGTGGCTATGTGAAAGCGATAGAGTAATAAAGAGGTGAAAAGTACTATTGTAATTAAAAAGAAGTTAAGAAAAAAGTTGTCGATGAAGTGGATGGAAGTCCCGGTTAAACGAAACATGGCGGTTGACACAATTTGGGCTTTTTTGTTTTTCTCTGACTATTTCCAGGTCCTCGTACAAGTCCAACTTCAGAAAGTCTCTTTGGGGGATATTGTGTAGAAGAGAAACATCATCTGGGATGTTCAGAGTATGATTTTTCTCTTTGAGATGTTGTGAGAAGGTAGAGGTATTCTCTCTTCTGATGTGTTCAAGAGAGCGAGAAGCAAGTGATCTACAAGTTCTTCCTATGTAGGTGGCATCACAGTCAGAACATTGTAGTTTGTAAACACCACTACGATTCATATAGTTGATAATATCTTTGGTGTTAGATAGAGACTGTCCTATGTTGTTGGATACCTTAAAAGAAATTTGGACGTTATCTACTGATCTTTTTATAATATTTGCAATATCCCCAGATAGTCGATCTTCGTGAAAAGGTATGGAAGCATAAGTAGGTTTGGTTGTCAAACCCATAGGGAACGCGGCATGTCGTAAGACCCTGAGCTGTCTTTTATGCATGATCTTGCTTATGATGTGTGGATCGTATCCGTTGTTGAAAGCAATTTGACGTATTATATTTAATTCTTTACTGTAGTTGGATTGTGATAAGGGGATGGTTTCAAGACGGTGTATGTAACTACGAAAAGCGGCAAGTTTGTGTGACATTGGGTGGTTGGAAGATGCTGGGATAACATGGTCGGTCTGTGTTGGTTTCCTGTAGATACTGAATTCGAAGTGGTCATTTAATCTGGTAATAGTAAGGTCGAGAAAATTTATTGATTGAGAAGACTCTAATTCCATGGTAAATTTAATGTTGGGGTGGATTTGGTTGATTCTAGAAAGTAATGAGTCAGCTGTATTTGAGTTACCTGAGATGATCAGAAAACAATCATCGACATAGCGAAACCAATGGAGAATTTCAGGATTTTTCATGATATGTACGGATTCTAAATGATCCATAAAAATGTCAGCTAGGAGAGAAGATAGGTAACTACCCATGGCTAAGCCATCAGGTTGTCTGTAATATTTATTGTTGAATACAAAGAAGTCTTGAGCTAGACAAAATTGTAGTAATTGAATAATTGAATTGGTGGTAGACATGGTAATGGAATTTGCTCTTAGAAGAGAATGTACCAGATTAATAGTTTCTTGTTTTGGGACTGAAGTAAAAAGATTGCTAACATCAAAAGATAGCATGGTAATGTTTGGACGAAGCTGAATTTGTTGGAGATTGTTGACAAGGTGACTTGTGTTTTTGACTGAGAATCGAGGGGTGAAGTTCGTCATGTTTTTAATGAGATTAAGAATAAATTTTGAAAGAATGGAAACAGGAGTGTTTATGAAGCTAACAACTGGACGAATGGGAATTCCCTCTTTATGTATCTTAGGTAAACCGTACAGTCTGGGAGTTAAAGGATTACTGGGAATTTTGTAGTAAGGTGCAAATTGTTCAGAAAAAAGTTCTGTAAAAGGTTTAAGGTTATCTTTGAGTTTGTTAATGAATTTTTTGGAAGGATCTTCTGGAAGTGACAAGAAATTATTATTAGAAAGAAAGGTAGTGACTTTATCATTATAAATAGTTTGGTCTAGAATTACCAGACAGGAAATTTTTCCTCGTGGATCAATATAGAATACTACAACTGATTCTTAAAAGCAAAATAGAGGGCCGTAGAAGTGTAGAAGTGTAGGAAGAAAACAAATTTCTTGGTTAAAAAACATTCGCGAATGGACTCAGATATCAAATGTAGGACAATTATTCCACATTGCAGAAGATCGAGAAGCCTTCGCAATGGGGATCGCCAACGTGGGATTATTCTGATATGGCACGTGAAGAAACATCAAACTATTCCTGAGACCTTCGTTGCTCCAAATGTTTAATCTACTTTGTGACATAATTACATATTACTATTTGTTAAAATTATTACTTTCATACCCATATTTAAGTAATTATGAACGTATGTTTAAAAAATACCAACATTTAACTTTTTTGTCCGATTTATATGTACATCCGGCCTGATTAATCTCCAAAACCTTTTTTATGATCAATTACCGATAATTTAGAAGAGTCCTTGGTAAGTGTAACCACAACATAGCCATTTCACACACAGCCGCTCAGCTCATAACTGTGACCGTTCTGTGACGGTTATTTGTCACGGATACAGGGTTGACATCACGGCACGGAGAAATTTCTCGAAATTTGCCTGGCGTTGATGCCGTTGGTGTTGACATAAAAACGCGGAAAAAGTATGATGCTAGTCACGATTCTAATTAGGTTTAAAACTGTTTATTAAAAATTTAAGATAAAACAATCTGATATTTTTAGTTCGTTTCATTTCGACACTTCTTTTTGTTATCTTAAATATCATTAAAAGATCTGAATAATATTAGTGCTTGGAAGTTTTTTTTAAGTTGAGATTTTGCCGGCATGATAATGTGTCATTAATGTATTAAAGGATGTTAAATAATATTTCTGGTAAGAGCCATGTTAGTTTCGTTATTGCTTGTTATAGTAGCAAAAATACACCTTAAAAAACAAATCAAATCCTATAGGTAGGTATACCTTTAGCATAGAAAATGATATAATGTCTTTTCTTGGAGCTTCCATATCTAGTCAAGTCGAAAGCATTTCCTGTGAAACAGGTAAACTTACTCTTTCGCATAAATACCAGATATTGCCTAAAATTTTACTTCCCCTTTCACGACCTGTTGATTTTTCAGTAACAGATACTTATATTGTATTATCATCAACCATTCCTTAGATTAATAACATTCCAAAAACGAACCTTTCGCTTAATAATTATCAGAAAAACGAAACCAACGACCAAATTCTAAGGCCATCTTTCCTAGAGCTGATCAACACAAACTCATATGACGAGATTTTCTACACAAATGCATCTAAAATTGAGACAGGTGTTGAATATTCTGTAACAACTGCAAATAATATTTTTCAGTAGTTCTACCTTCTACCATTCACCTCTATATAATGCTTATCTTACCAAACTAAAGCCACGAACATTGCAATACGTTCATACTCGATGTCCTCTATTGACTCAATTAAAAATATCTATTCCGAACATTCATTAGTTCATGCCATACATGAAGCAAGAAATCGTCTTACTTCTGGAACAAACATAACATTAATCTGGATTCCTTCACACGTTGGCATTTGTCAATTACAACCATTACAACCAAATCAGGCATCAAATCCGTTCAAATAGCCTCAGACCTAAAACCACTTTTCAGGTCCCAAATCAAAAAATCCTGGCAAAACCATTCGTTCAAACCTCGAAAGTACACAATAATATGTACAATCTACCATCGAAACCTTTCAGCTATCTATCTTGAGTAGAAGAGGCAAATTAATCATTCGCAGGCTAAGTTCACATGAGGTCTTCCTCATCTGAGGTCCTGACATCTGATGTCTTCCTCTCCCTCTTCTACCTGTCTACGGTCTCCAGTTTTGTATTTAAACATTACGTCTTTTATCTTCCTGTCTCGCATCGCGGCCCGCAAATCTCCACTTTAAGCCTGTTATGTTCTGTTACGTTTTTTACTTTAGTTTTATCTCTTATACATTTAACATGAAGAGAAGTACCCATTTCAAATGTGGTCTCGAGGTAAGGAAGTACAAAACTCAAAGAAGTACCACAAAAAGTACCACATTTTGTGGTACTTCTTTGAGTTTTGTACTTCCTTCTTATACATTTGTTTGATTTTCTGCCGTGCAGTTTTATTCCCATGATGGATCTTTCCATTTTTCTTTGAATTATTTCCTTTTTGTTTATGTTGGCCTTTGTTAAAATCCATGTTTCTGAGTCTGTCATACATCAGAACAGGAAGGATACATTGAATTGGTCAAATACACGGGTTTTTAGGTACTGTTGTATCTTTGTGCTTTTTAATATCCATCTTAACTTTCCAAACGCTGCCTAATTCTTTATAATTCTAAAACAAAATTGATAAAGAAGATCAAATGAAATACATAAATATGATCTTAAATTTAAAATATTTTGATAGGGTTGTTTCTGCCCTATCCTTATCTGTATTATTCTTCATTGTAGCGCTTTGAAGAATCATCAATGAATAATATGTTAACCACCGTTATATTTCTCACTGTAGAGGCATTCTATAATAAGTCTTAACTTTGAAATAAAAACAGAATCCCTCTTTTATTCACCCGAACGCCTTCCGAACATTTGTCGGTCGATTTCTCTGTTTATTTAAGACACTTCCACCATCCTACGAAAACATTTTGAAAATCAAAGATCAATATCCCGGAATCGCTTACATGTCGCCGCCCCGAAGGCACAACTTAAACCCCTCGAAGCCTGCAAAAACACCACCCTTTTGTTCCGAGTTGTTACCCGTATACGTATAAGCGCAAATATTATTCTAAGGGGGGGATTTTTCTTTATGCCAGCCTTCCAATGCGAAAAGGTTTTGTTTCAATTAAAAATTTTCCCTAGAAGTTTTATCTGGTAATGCTACTCAGATCGATGTTTGATTAAAAAATGATTCTGATTCGAAGATAGGAAGATTTTTCGGCTTCGGGTTGTGTACTTAGGATTCCCGGTTGTTTTTTCGTTCTGATGTAAAAAAGGATGATTAACTAAACATACACTCAGATTAAACCATATACTGCGCCGGCATATTTAAACTTGTGGATAAAATATTTTAAATGTAAAAAATATCAAGTTAAACAAAAATAACTTTTTTCGTAATATATGTACGTATATTTCTGTGGTCGTAGATCATCGGTTTCGACAGTGCATCATAGTAAAAGTTCGGCTTTACCTATACGTATAAGCACATAGTAGAGGCCCACAAGAATCATTTTTACTTTCATCGTTAGAAGAAATTTGAAAATAAAATCTAAACTATTGAATGCGTTATAGAGAAAACACAGAAAACACAGTTATGACACAGAAAATATATTATGTAAATACTAATAAATTTGTATTTGCGTTTTACCAAACACTCGTCTCATAAATATAATCAAACTTCAAAATATAAAAAATACGACATCCCCTGTGCGTGGGTTACCCTCTAGACACATACATCCTCGAATGCGTCTTCAAGAAGTGGCCGAAAATAATAAAAAAAGAAGACGAACACATCCGAACCATTTGTCAAACGGGCTGTATGGCGAGAAAACGTCCGATTTGTGTAATTATTCTTTTTAGTATGTTGGAAATAAAAATAAAGAGCTGTCAAATATATTTGCTAAAACGCAGCACACACAATGAATACAAAAACTTGTTTGTCATAAATACTATGCAAATTTTTCCTTTAGATAACTTACGATTGCGTGAAATATTACCGGTACGGTGGAAGTTTACAGGGTGATACACCTGCTTGATTTTTGTGTTTGGTGTTGTATGAGTTACATATTTTATATCCCAGATTGACAGTACATATTTGTCCCGTTTACATAGGTACGATTGTTGGAACTACATATAATATAAAATGTTAAACCTTTTAAAAAACATGCCAAAATGGAATCAATCTTCTGAAAACTATGTCTAATAAAAACTATAGAGCGGACCATATAACTGCTTAATCCATGTGTATATACCTATAAAACTGTCAATAGATCTAAAATAGATTACGGAATAATCTAATATGCATCTATCAATTCTATGCAATGCAACAGAAATAAATATTTGTATGCTTTATTGACTTCGAAAAAGCATTTGATAGAGTTAGCCACGACCTACTATTTTAGAACGTTTGCAAGAAGTCGGTTTAGATGAAAAATACATCAAATTAGTAAAAAACTTGTACTGGAACCAAAACGCCAGAGTTAGGATCGAAGGTTCCACATCCACAGAAGTAGAAATTAGGAGGGAGTTAGACAAGGATGTATTCTGTCGCCCCTGATGTTTAATCTTTACTCCGGGTTTCTATTTAAAAAGGCACTGGAGGATTCCAATGATGGAGTCAAAGTGAATGGCGTAAATATCTACAGCATCAGATACGCCGATGATACGGTATTGATTGCGGATTCCGACTTGGGTCTACAATGACTCATTGACAAGACAAACTCGACCTGTAAGCAGTTTGGTATGAAAATAAACATTAAAAAACCAAAGTGATGTCAATCCGGAAAAACCACAACGTACCTCAACCTTGCACAATGAAGGGGTACATTTTAGAACAGGTCAAGAGATTTTAGTACCTGGGATGTTGTATCGATAGCAGCCTAAATTCTGATCGAGAAATAAAATCGAGAATAGAACAGGCCAGAAAATCAGAAAAAATAAAAAAACTACTTTGTAATTCTCGAAAAAAACTCAAAATTCGACTACTTTTATCAAAATGCTACGTCTGGTCGACTCTTCGCTATGCAGTTGAGACATGGACCCTTAAAACATCAACTGTAAATAAATTGGAGGCTTTTGAAATGTGGATCTACCGGAGAATCCTCAAAATTTCATGGACATCACATATCTCAAAGAAAGAAGTAGGTACTGCATAGAATAGGCAAGGAAAGAGAACTTTTCAACACAGTGAAAGTTAAAAAAACAAACATCATACCTAGCCTACATACTAAGAAATAATAAGTACCTACCAATATGCTCAACTTATAGTGAAAGGAAAGATCGAGGGAAAGAGAGGGCTAAGAAAGAAAAGACTATCGTGGCTCAGAAACATCCGGCAATGGACAGGGCTAAATTTTGAATAGCAAATAACAACAGCTGAAGGCAGAAAAAAGTTTGCAATCGTAGTAGCCAACCTCCATTGACGAAAAAAGAAAAAGCATCTATCAAAGAATACTACGGCATTAAGAATAGCCACAAGAGCATTCCGGATTAGCCCAATAGAAATTTTGAGAGCAGAAGCAGAAACTGGAGAGTCACTACTTAAATACGCTTAAATATAGTTACATAGAAGCATGCACTTAACTCTCTAAGTGATAAATGTAGTGCTAAATGATTTAAAAATAGAAAAAGTCGAAAATTTGTGGCAAAACCAAAGTCACGCAAAGTCCCCACCCCACAGTGGATTAAAGGATCGTATTTGATATCATTCGAGAGACTGTTAACAAATAATATTGAACACCTGTTTTTCAGTTTTTGATTTGGAAGTGTACTTCTCGAGATATTAGACCGTTTCCATAATTTTCCTAGGGTGTCACGATAAATCGTGTTTTTCCAATTATAGCGCCATCTATCAACAATTCGAAAAAATGTCTCAACTATAAGTTACTTATTTTTACATAAAGAATCCAAATCTGCATTAAAAATGGGGGTTCTGTTATCAAGATGATCTTAAAAAAGATTTTAAAAATGTTATTTTAAAGTGGGGGTCGTGTTTGTCTCCATTTGTAGATATTTGAAAATATATAACACGTGCTTTTAATTTTTTTCATAATGAAATATAAAATACAACAAATATAAAACGTAGTTTTTATTATAAGCAATTCTTATGCTTCTTCACTATAAGTAAATTAATCCAATATTTAATATACGCAATATAAAGAAAAAAATTATTCAATTAAGTTACAGCTTCTATCAAACTTACAAAGATCTGGATTATGTTATTACTCTGACTTATTAAAAGTACAGTTCTTTCTTTATTACTTAATACCACAGTAAAAAAATAGATTGACCTTGTAAAGCCGCTGATCGTGTGTAAGAGTAAACACAAATAATAATTTTATAAACCTACAATCACGATTTTACATCGTTCCCATACTATTATCATTCACTATAATTTAAAAGAAACATATCTTACTGATCATATAAGTCTACAAGTAAATAACCAGATACTTTTTTAAACACTGTTAATGAATGACTCAATATTTTAATTTAATTTGCATTTATTTAATTAGATATGGACGTGTGTTTAATATAACGGTAGAGATCTGGTAATTACTCAATATAGAAATTTATACTCTAAACCACAATTATTGATTGTAATGACGATTACATTTTACATTCGTTTTTGAAGTTTCGATTTCTAATTCGGAAATCGTTTTCAAAAAAATATAAAAAAATTAAGAATTTATATTAATCTTAGGTGTCGAATAGGGATGCATCAAAAGTCAAACTAGTTTGATTTTACTCAACAAACTTGACTTAACTTGAAAATCTTCTTGAACAAACTTATTGTATAAAAAAGTTTGACTTGACTTGATATCTATATCTTTAGGTTTGACTTGAATTCAAACATCTTTAAACAGTTTGAAAAGTTTGAATATTACGCAACGTGTTTATTTTCAATTTTAAATGAGACCACCTACGCCTTTATTTGTTAAGTAGTTAAGTGGTGGATCAACGGGGCGAGGGGGAGGGTAGGGGAAATTCCTCCCCCTTCCAACAAGGTCGAAAATAAATTTTTTTGACAAATTCAATAAACATAGTAATGTATTGGCTGATACGATATTTAAACCGCAGACAGACAAATAAAACCCAATAAACGCGCCAGTTAGGATAATTATTAAGAAAGCTTAATGCATATTTATACAATAATTTTTTTAAAACTTAAACCCAACATTTGTAGCCTGTTGTATCCAAAAAAAATTTAAATTGTAGATATAAAACCATATAGACTGGATCCCGCGTACCAAAAAAAAGTTGATTAATAGCAAGTTGAAAATTTGTTAATAGCTTCGGTGTCTAGTCAGACAAACTTTGATGTATGGAAACACTGGAACAGAAGAAGTTTTAATTGTGGAAAAGGTTAAAAATTTGGGACGTCAGACTACGTAAACGTTCCATGTATTTTGTCGGACAGAACTTCCAATTGATTTGTTACCATTTCATTAAACTCTCATTCAAAAATCAGATTGGTGTTTATCACCAACTGGTCATTTTAATGAGTGGAACACGAAGAACATGTCAAATGACAGGAATCATGTTGGTTAGTAATAGCAGTCTGATTTTTGCATGAGAGTTTAATGAAAGGGTAACAAATCAATTGGATGTTCTGACCGACAAAATGCATGGGACGTTTTCGTAATCTGACGTTCCAAATTTTTAAACTTTTCCACAATTAAAAATTCCCCTGTTCCAGTATTCCCGTACATCAAAGTTTGTCCGAGTAGACACCGTTAAGCTATTATCAAATTTTCAGCTTTCAATTAATCAACTTTTTTTTACGCGGGATCCAGGTCTAATAACCCAATGGTTAGTTTTGAATTTTAAAGAAATACCAACGAATATACAGCAATACTATTTTTTGTATTTTGGTACATATTTTCAAGTGAACTAGCAGCTTGGTACCACATGGTTTTTCGAACTGGCTCTAAGATAAATAAATGCCTTTTTAATAAAAGAAATTCATAAAAATTCCAAACCATTTTATTTTGAGCTGTCCATTGAAAAACCAAATAGTCTTATTTTATTGTAACCCTTAAGGGCATAGTCGTAACATGTCGCTTATCAAAATGTTCAATGTGTTTTAAATGTATTAATTTTTTTCAAATCCTGAGAAAACTAATAAGAATTAAAAAAAAATTAAACGCAGCATGAAAGATTACATTATTTCTGAAAGACGAACATCCCTAAAAACTTCTATGTTTATTTTAATAAGTTACAGGGGTGAACATAAAAAGGAAAATTTAGTGTTTTTATTAATTAAAATATTTCATTCAAAAGAAACTTTTTATTTATTCTAAGAGACTTTCAGCCCTCGGTAATAACGCAATCTTTCATTCTTCGTTTAAAGTTTTCAAAAATACTTATTAGTTTTCTCAGGATTCGAAAAAATAAATAAATATCTACATTTAAAAGTTTTAAATTAAAACACATTGGAAATTTTGACTTTTATGTGGCACTCATTGTATTATTAATTTTCTTATCTTAATTGGCAATTAACATGTATATCTCGACAAAAAAGTATATCTACTAAATAAATTATTTTTCAAACTCTTTCAAACTAGTTTGACAAACAGTTTGAATTTTCAAACCTGTACGATTGACCAGTTTGACTTGAGTTGAAATATTTGTCAGAAGGATTGACTTGAGTTTGACTTAAAATTAAGTCAAACTCAAGTCAAGTTCAAACATTGAAGTCAAACTTGTGCAACTCTAGTGTCGAAGATTGCCTATTAACATTGGCGTTGTGTGACACCCAATTTGACAGTTGACTTACGTTGCCTCGATATTTTAGGCAAATAGCCGTAGTTTTTGAGTTGAAGTTCTGAGGCTGAGGATACCATCTTAAGTTGTGCTCACTACGGAGAACACTGGATTGTATCCTCGTTCCGACCCTTGCTACCTGGTATTTATATTCGTTATATTCGTGAATTCTCGCATTTAAAATAAATACATTATTATCTCCGTAGTAAGCAAACCCTTACTCTGCTTTATCATGCTGGTCAAGCATTTTAATTTCAGCCAACTGGCGGTATTAATTCTATCTCACATTTTATCTCACAATTATTCATAACAATACTTCGTGGCATTCGTTTCAAACATTTGCGACCACAAATCATCGATTTTAAAAGTGGTTTCGATACAGTCATACGTTTTAAAATTATGGAAGAAGCCAGTGAGCTCGAGATCCTTACAAAACTGAGGAAAATGTTAACACATAATTCAATGGAATAACCCCCAAGGAGATTATAATAAGCAAAGAATGAGACTCTATTTTCTTAAAACTAATCAACTTTATCTGGTAGTTAATTGACAAGGATCTTTAATACCTACTACACACAAAACAAGATATACAAAGATACACAAAGAAATACGAAAGAAAATAAGGAAAGCAAAGGAAAATTGGTTGAATGAGAAATGCTGTGAAATAGAAAATCTACAACAATTACACTTACTCACTTAACATACATAAAAAATTAGGGAAATCACCGGAAGCTATAGACGAGATACGGAAATAAACTAGGTGACAGCAGCAGACAACGAAATAAAAATATTAAGATTGAAAGAATACACCTATACACGGCATTTCAAAATGAAATACTCGCTCCAAAAGTATCAGAACAGCCAGCCAGACAGCGGACCAATGATAATATAATAAACGAAGAGGTAATTATGCGCTCAAGAACATGAAAAACGGAAAGGCTCCTGGTCCGGGTGAGATGCCTGTTGAACTATTAAGTTGTTAAACGTAAACGAAGACAATAAATCCGAGTATTGAGACTCTTAAGTATGCTCAGCCGAAAGGCTTTGGACTCGGAATCATAAAACATATAAAGGCGACAAGAGAAAGAAGACCACGGAACTAAAACATCCGTAACTTCGCGCAGAGATGTCAAATGGGAGCCTACTTTCAAAGACTCTCACTTGACAAGCATTAATATGATAGTAGCCTCTGACAGGGGGTTGCGGAGGAGTGCTTGAAGAACATTCTGGCTCGGATGATTCTTCCTTGATCTACCTGGACCAATCCTCCTCACCCCAACTAATTATATGTTCAAATGTTCCCACGAATATGCAAGACTCATTCAGGTCTGACTTCAGTCACGACCTCTTACTTAGACAGAGCCACGAATGAGAAAGTCTTGCGAAGACTTCTAAAATAACCAGAACTCAATAATGAAACCAAGTTACGATACCTTGGCCACGTGATGAGATAAAATACCAGCTTCTGCAGAATATCACGCAGAAAAGATTTTTGGAAAGCATAGCATTGGAAGGCAACGGTTGTCATAGCTGCGCCATCTCAGAAAGTGGTTTAGTGCTTATTTAATCAGCTTTTTAAAGGGGCAGTGAGTAGAGTTTACGCAATTATGATGATCGCCAACATTCGAAAGAAGACGACACATTAACACTTTCGGTACCCATCTTGAACAAGCGCCACTTGACTAGTACCATGTACTTAAATCGTTCATTTAGCAATACAGTACTACTAACGCCATTTATGGGTCATTGGTACCTTTGATAAAACCTTCGTGACGCTACTCGTGCGTCATGGACACCGAACGTGTTAAGAAGAAGAAGAAGAAGAAGAAGAAGAAGAAGAAGAAGAAGAAGAAGAAGAAGAAGAAGAATATAGATCCGAATACAATATAGAAAAAAATCGATACCTTATATAATATAAATGTGTATCTTCCGAATAAGGGTAGATCAAAGAAGTTGATTGTTGGAAGTAAATTATTGAATATGTATTTGCATACTATGGTATTAAAACTAATTACATTTATAAGCATAAAAAATGGGTGTTAAAAGTAAATGAGTTCTTCTATGTAAAAAAATTTCATAACCAACCAACACAATCTTAAAAACTACTTAACTCCAACTCCATACAGTGTTATGAAAAAAAATCCATTAATCTCCCATTGCCGGCCACTAGATCAAATTTTACATCTCGAGTTAAGGTCCTTGGCTTACTATTAATGCATTTCATCAACACAAACAAATGAACTTCAAGTCATAAATAATACAATAATTTTTCATCAAAGTTGGCGTTTTTGATATAGGATCTCATACATATTCAATGAGATAGAGCGAGACGGAGCGCCGGCACTCGCCTCTTCTATGCTAATTTTATCGTAGTTGGCTCTGATGAACTAATGACGTAAATGTTGGAGTATTACTGTAAAATGAGGAGTTTAATCTCTGAGTAGATATTTAATTCGTGCTTAATTATTTTATTTATTTTGTTTTATATTAATTGACGATATACTTTATGCAGTTTAATTAAACAAGATACACTATGATAAATTAAAAAAATATATTTTTTCTCTAACCGCTTATACTAAAAAAAAAATAAAATTAAATCTTTTTAAAGCACTTTCGAGTGAAGGGTCAGTGGGAAAAACTATGAATGTCAATTAACTGTTTGGTCACTTTGCGATTTTTGCGTCATTTGTGGCTTAGAAAGAGTAGTTTCTGTGAACTGACCCTTCTTATTTTAAATAAAGTGGAGGACAGGCAACATTCTTACTTCAAACCCTTTAATGTTACAAATCCTGTTGTTATTTATGTCCTTGCTTCTATTTTTGTTATGGGTTGATTATATGTATAGTAGGTACTTTGACGATTTTTATTAATTCTACTGCCTTTGAAATCGGGGTATATCGGAGAATCCTACGAATAAATTGGGTAGATACTACATACTACTACTACTATCGGTTTACAGCGTTTTTCGACTCCTAAGCGCCATTCTTCTCTTTTAATCATAGATCTGGGGGGATTTCTCTTTCCTCTAGTTCTAGTTCTTTTTTAATTCCCCTCCCCCCTTCAGTTTCTTCTCGGCCTTCCTTCAATTGGGTAGGTATAGTTTCTTAATGCTATGTTCTTCCTTTTCGATCATGTTTACTCCAGTCTAAACAACCATCACTCTACAGCAACAATTTTCTGTGATTTTTCTAAAGCATTCGATTGTGTAAACCATAACATCTTGACTGACAAATTACAGCACTATGGATTTAGGGGAAAGGCTCTTAAATGGCTTAAATCATATCTTATTAAAAGAAGTCAGTTTGTAAGGGTTGACACGAAGACGTCTTCTTGCATGCCATTAGAATGTGGGGTACCTCAGGGTTCAGTTCTAGGCCCTATATTGTTTCTGATATACATAAATGACATCTCTAGTCTGAACATTAAAGGTAAAATATGTCTTTTTGCAGATGATACTAGTATTACTTGGAGTAACACGGATATTATGGATCTTCGCAATACCATAGCTACAGACCTAGTCACCATTAAATCGTGGTGCGATTCGAATCTCCTGTTATTTAACGTTTCTAAAACCAAAGTTCTACCTTACAACAGTATGATGCAACCTTTAGTACTTAATAACAACAGTCTAGAGGTAGTTGAATCGGTGAAGTTCTTAGGGCTTATTGTGGATAAGTCTCTAAAATGGAACTTGCACATTGATGCCTTACACAAAAATTAAGTTCTGCTTGTTTTGCGCTAAGATCAGTTGCTACGGAAATGAATTTGTCAACATCTAGGACCGTTTATTATGCCCTTTTTGAGTCTCATCTTCGGTACGCCCTTCCATTCTGGGGTACGTGTTGTGCGACTCAATTTGAGCGTATTTTTAAACTACAAAGGAGAGCTCTTCGTTACTCCCTGAGACTCAATAGCAGAGTTCATTGCCAAGAATTCTTTAAAAAATTTAAAATACTAACTCTTCCTTCTTTGTTTGTTTTTGAATCCGTTTGTTTAATCCGCAAACATGCATCAGAAGGTCCAGAGAGACCCACTCACAACTATCCCCTTAGAAACGTGGAGCATAATCTTTATCTGCCAACCCCACGCTCTGAGCTGGTTAAGTGCTCTATACTCTATACTATACAATTCGAGAAAAATGTACAATCACCTGCCATCTAACATCAAATCTATTGCAGCATTTCCCGCTTTTCGCAAGGCCTTGAAAGCTTATTTGCTGGAGAGAGCTTTTTATACAGTGAATGACTTTTTTATAAACGATTTGAATTCAGCAAATTGACTTGCAGGATTATTACTTTCGAGTACTTTTATACATATTTGCAGCGGCATAGAACTTTTGATTTACTTTCCCTTTCCAGAGAGACCCACTCACAACTATCCCCTTAGAAACGTGGAGCATAATCTTTATCTGCCAACCCCACGCTCTGAGCTGGTTAAGTGCTCTATACTCTATACTATACAATTCGAGAAAAATGTACAATCACCTGCCATCTAACATCAAATCTATTGCAGCATTTCCCGCTTTTCGCAAGGCCTTGAAAGCTTATTTGCTGGAGAGAGCTTTTTATACAGTGAATGACTTTTTTATAAACGATTTGAATTCAGCAAATTGACTTGCAGGATTATTACTTTCGAGTACTTTTATACATATTTGCAGCGGCATAGAACTTTTGATTTACTTTCCCTTTCCCTTTTCCTCGTTCGCCTTCTTTTGGCTCTGACGTTGTGTACATATTGTTTGCAAAATTTTAAATTTTTTAATGTGTACTTAATAACTATAAAATTATATTAAGTAGTATAACTCACGCCATTTACTTGGTGTCTGTTTATGTTTTTGTTTTGTTTGTAGTTTTTTATTATTTTTTGTTTTTTATTGTATTTTTTATTTTGTATAAGCTTTGTCCACAAATTGGTAAAATTTTTTGACAATAAAGCATACCTTACTTGCTTACTTAATCTTAACGAGGTTGTTTTGCAGCATTTGGGAAAAGTTACCGAAGTGGCCATAACAGTTAAAAATTGTAAACTGGAATATTTTGGACATTGTACACGTGACTTGGAGAGCTATAATATATGTTTTTTATTTAATAATGCAAGGCAAGATAGACAGAAGAAACGGGCCAGGACGAAGAGGAACGTTATGGCTTAGAAACTTGAGCGAATGTATAAAAATTATTATAGACAATTTGATAGCCAACGCACGATAATCGAGTATGCCACAGGGAGAAGAAAAGAATAAAGATGAAAATCTTTCGCTGAATAGGAGGATATTGGAAGATATATTCTGGAAGGTCCAAGAAAAGCAGAACACCGGCAGAAGAAAAAACTAAAAAAATATCTTCTTATTCACACTGCTGATGTACCACAAACGGATTACACATTAATGGCAAAACATTTTCAGATTAAACTGCTATAATATCCACCGATAGAGATCCAATAAGGGCCACTGAAAAACTACAGAGTCATATGAATGTGCTACAGAAATGGATAGTGAAATGAAAAATTATAATAAATCCAACAAAGTCTGTGCAGATAAGGTTTACAACTCGAAGAAACGGACACGCGCCAACTCGTAACTTTTAATGACAAACATTTTCAAATCAAAATGTACACCGGCCAATTCGTAACTTTTTTATTACTTGACCTGCCATCCTGCCAACCCGAAACTTTCTTCAAGTGGATTCGAAACCATTGATTAAATCTAATACCTTAAATCTAAACCGAATGTTTCTTGGTTTGCTTAAAAACATTATATTTGTATTATATGTACCTATAAAAAATAGCAAAAATTGAAATATCTTAATAAAATAATTGAAACAATATTATACTGTTTCATTAACACGTGTTATAAATATTATTTCCATCAAGTATAGCTCTACACGAGTTTGGTTTTTATCAAGTAATTGTAAATTTAATATTTTTTAGATGTTTAGCAATGATAAATTATTTAAATCCATCTGATAATTTAAAAGCAGAGATTTTCCATATGTTTATTTCAAGTCTAAAAGATTATACCTTTATTTAGTTACGAATTCACCGGTAGTTGATCGGTTACCGAAAAATTGCCTGAGAGGGTCAGAGTTACCAATTGGCCTGTAATTAGGACGGGGGATTAAAATAGTTACGAATTCACCGGGACCCGAAGAGGACGACCGCCGGTAAACTTACAATATCCCCATCCCCACCAAGAGCATAGTGAAATACCTGAAATACCTCGGTGAAAAATTAACGTGGAAACATCATATACAAGGCAAAAGACGCCAACTGGAACTCAAAATCAGAAGTATGAGAGCTAATACGCAAACAATTGCAGCTGTCAATTGAAAATAAAAGAACAGTGTCTATATAAGCCATATTAACACTTATCTGGACATATGGGATGGAATTATGAGGATGCAGCAAACCATATAACACGAAGATAATCCAGACATTTCAATCATAACTGCTAAGAACCATTACATAATGACTTAAATATTCAATATGTAACGAAAACTATCAGACACGCGGCGGAGAAATATAGAAACCACAGCACAGAACAGTTGATAAGGGAAAACAGTTGATAAGGGAACTCTTCAACCAGCAGATATAAAGAAGATTGAAGCGACTCTGACCAGAAGACTTAAGCCATTTCCAGTGAACCATCAATGGATGGTACCTGCTACAAGCCCTATTCTTACTTTACAAGACATTTACTAATTACCCTATGTTGAGTAGATTGTAAATTGCAGTAAACAAATCTAAAATATTTTTGCTATATTTTACGTAAAATGGCCACGCAGATAATCTTGCTGAACGTTAGAAAAATTTGCATAATATTAATAGAACAGTTTCTAGCTACTGTACACCGGAGTTTAAATTTATCGTTATTTTTATGCATGTTCACGACGAATATAATAAATATTTTGTTTTGCAATCTCTCGTGACAGCGGGTAATTATGAGTTGTTTTATTAAATGACTAGTCGTAAAGAAAATAGTAATCGCTAAATGGGAAAGTAAATAAAATTCAATGTTTTGATACTATCCAGCAAATATTTTTGTTACCGATACCTACGTATTACTATACCAATTGGGTACTTATCTAATTTTTAATAAAAACCATTGGAATTTGGGAATACTACGTCATTTTTAGAATTTTACTAGAACAAAAACAATGACAAACACACAAGATAATAGAAGCGTAATACTAAACAAAACCACAATAGAAACGGTTTTATATACAGTGAGCACGTAAAGGTTGGAATAAATTCAATTTTTGGAGAATGGACGATTTTGGAAAAAAATCCCGAAACAGATCAATTTTTATTTTTAAATTAAGACTTTTTGGCATATATCATACTAGTGACGTCGTCCATCTGGGCGTGATGACGCAATTGATGATTTTTTTTATTAAGAATAGAGGTCATGTGATAGCTCATTTGAAAGGGTATACAATTCTCTATTCCCTAATATAAACATTAACATAATTATTTATACAGGGCATCAATAAATTTTTTTTTTGAATTAAATTTATTGACATAAACTTTTTAACAATTTAACTTTTTAAACATTTTACTGCTCTTAGAAAACAGAAAAATTTTTTGCTTAAATTCAATATTAATTCAGCCACCCACCTGCCTCTTGACAGTTTGAACATTTAATTTAAACGAAAAGCGATGATTATTTTTCAAATAAACATTTTTTTCTGTTTTCTGAGAGCAGTAAAATGTATTTTGAATTAAATAAATTACATACATTCTTCTTTTTATGTCAATAAATTTAATTCAAAAAATTTTTTTGGACACCCTGTATAAATGATTATGTTAATGTTTATACTACTGAATGGATAATTGAATTACCTTTCAAATGAGTTATCACACGACCTCTAATCTTATTTAAAAAAATCATCGATGACGTCATCACGCCCAGATGGGTGACGTCATTAGTATGATATATATGCCAAAAAGTCGTAATTTAAAAATAAAAATTGACCTGTTTCGGAATTTGTTTCCAAAATCGTCCATTCTCGAGAAAATGAATTAATTCCAACCTTTACGTGTTCACTGTATATTTGAGACAATAAAAATAAATAAGGAAAACCAAACAGCGGAGGTAAAAAGAAGGGTCAGATTAGCCTGGGCAGGATTTGGAAAATTAAAATGGGTCTTAAAGAATAAAAAAATACAACAATACTTAAAAACAAGAGTGTTTGACCAATGCATATTCCCAATTCACACATATGTATGCCAAACATGTACCTTGACCAAAGCATACATGGATAAAATACTGAAGACACAAAGAGCCATGGAGAGAGCAAAGATAGGAGTAAAATTAACAGATAAAAAGTAAAACAACTGGTTAAGAAATAAAACAAAAGTCAAAGACGCACGACAACGTATAGCCAGGCTAAAATGGAGCTTCGCAGGTCATAACGCCAGACAAACGGACAATAAGTGGAATTCTACGATACAACAACGGAAACCATGGACAGGAAAGAGAACAAGAAGACGATCCCAGATGAGATGGGAAGATGACATTAGAAAGATAGGAGGAACACACTGGAATCAGAAACCACAAAACCGAAGCGAATGGAGGAAACTGGGGGAAGCCTAGTGATGTGAGTCGAGAATATTTCCAAGCGAATATTCGCGAACATTGGAAAGTTTCCGAGAATATTCGCCTATAAAAAATGGAAATATTCTCCTGACCGCGAATATTCCCGGAAACTTTCAATGAAAAATTCTCGAGAATATTTCCGAGAACTTTCCATAATATTTCAGATAACTTTTCAGAATATTTCCAAGAGCCTTTTGGACATAAAAGTCAGAGACGTGACGTGAATTGACGTCCTACACCACTGCCAATAATTGTTTTTAGTTTCTTTTTGTGGTTGAATGATTTGTTGATTTTACTTTAAATTTAATTGAAAATTGAAACATTAGCTTCATTATTTTTATAATAAAAATGTAACTAGTTCCCACATTATCTTCTGCCCAATTTAATAAAATCCAGCTTCAAAATTACAATAAGGTTATTTCATTAAAACTTCCTGTAAAAACTAGGTAGGGTTCAATCCTTAATTGTATAAATAGCCTTATTGCGTCTAAAAGTGCTTTACAAATGCTTATGGTCATAACTAGAGGGAGAAAATTAAAAATGTTCACGAAATGTTAAACAAAACTGTCTGGATGATGAAATACTTTGGATAAAGTTGTAAAAAGTAGCAATTGTACTAACACCAATAATAATTGTGAAATCGATTACTTTATTGGAAGGCAATATGTGTAAAACATCCCAGGTTGTCGAAGCATTTAAGGATATAGAAAATATTTTTACCGAGAATATTCCATTACTTCCAATCAGTAAGTAAGTCTGAGGAAAACGAATGCTTAAAATTAGAAAAAACTATGCTGCAAACTTACTTGATCCTTCTTTAACAGGACAAAGCCTCAATGCTGAAGAGCATATATTAGGTATGCAGTGTATAGACAAGAAAATAACCAATCATCTAAAGTTTATTGACAAAAAAGAAATTTTTTTACAAAACAAAGTTCTGTGCAAAAGCAGACCTTTGATCAATTAATTGGCTTTCAGCACGATCAGTAGATTGTATTAGCTGTTGGCAAAGAATGTGCATCAAAACTGTAAAAGATTTGGCAGTTACAATACCGGAATTACCAGCTTCCTCCGCTGAAACAGAGCGTAGTTTTAGCACATACTCTTTCATACATAATAAAAGGAGAAATAGACTGGCTATACATAGAGCAGGAAAGTCAATGAATATAGCTCATAATGAAAAACTCCTAAAAGATCATAAACATGGGAAAACGGTATGTGATGAGAGTCCTTCTAGAACTCATCTGTTGGAACCAGGGCAAGGCTCCAAATCCATATCAGAAAATGTACGATAAATCAAGACAGAGAGTCTTGATTTCATCATATTCTCTTCATGATACAGAGTCCTGCTTGTGTGAAGAAAATTTATCTAATTCACAAGAATAGGCTCTTATTTATTTATATTTTTTATAATTATAGTTCCGAAAAATTTTGTAGTTTCTTTTGTTATTATTAGTTAAGAAAAAAATTTCCTGGTTTAATTCTATAAGGAATACACATTACCTGAATAAGTTCCTATGTAATCAATTTCGGTTTTTTTTGTTATT